>NC_061068.1:3857640-3937831 GCF_021917145.1 Hypomesus transpacificus | reverse complement strand
CCCCCCCCTCCTCTCCTGCAGTGTGTGTGTGTGTGTGTTCTGTCTGCAGTCTCACAGCCCCTAACACAATGAGCAGAGTGGGCTGGGCTGATGTACTATGATGGGGACATCATCTAGCCATTACCCTTTTATCCTGTCCTCCCCCCAGCCGGACATGCTTTATCAACACCTACACACACCTACACGCACACACACACACACAGACACACACACACATATACACATCATTTACACACACACACACAGAATATATACACCCACACAAACAGAAGCATACACAAACACACATTTGCTTGACTACCATCTCTGGAGACATGCTACAAACTGTAATGGGATTTTTTTTTTTTGGGGGGGGGGGGGGGGGGGGTCCGTCCAAACGTGGTGATGCATGGCTCCAATTTCCCAGACTGAAACTGAACAAGGCCTCCTGAGTTAGTATTGGTGGGCCTGGCAAGGCTTCCAGACACAAGGACATCATGCATGTCTAAGTATATGTGTGTGTGTGTGTGTGTGTTTGTGTGTAGGTGTGTGTGTGTTTGTGGGTATCCTACTAATACTGTACAAAGAGCTTTCAACTTAATAGTCTCTCTTGCTAGGCTTTCTCAGCCATGACTCCATCCCAGATCCAGACCCTCCCAAGACTGATGCTGACCTGGAGGAAAACTGTTTCCTGGATAGAAGAGGAGCGCGGAGGGAGAGAGGAGCTATCTGTGTGCAGGTATTAACAGAGCCGGCGTTATTGTGCTGTCACGCTGAGCGATTGGCCAGGCGACACCGCCAGAGGGACTGGGACAAAGTTCAGGGCTTCAGAAAAAATAAACAATCGCTCTCTCTTTCAACCCGCTACTCACCTCTGTGTTTCACTGTGGTGCTGTGCTCCTGGGTAATCTCCCATGAGAAAGGGCAAGAAAGTTTGTGCATTTGTGAGGGTCTGTGTGTGTGTGTGTGTGTGTGTGTGTGTGTGTGTGTGTGTGTGTGTGTGCGTGTGCGTGAGGGCCCATTCCTGTGCATGTCTGTGCCTGTGTTGTGCCTGCATGTTTCTCAGAGTGTTGGTTGGTGTTCAAAGTGGGAGAAAAACAAAATGCTAATTATTGATGAAGCCAGGCATGGCGGTGCTATCTGTGGCACTCCCAGCTCCAGATATTCACAGATACCCTGTGCATTATTAACACAACTGGGAAGGCATCACCGAGGGAACTGCTGTTGCACCGTCCCAAATACCCATCACAGCTCCGCTCTTCGAAGAGCAACTCTCCGACTTCGCTCGACGACGTCCGATAGCTCTCTCATGCCCACACACTGCCCAAGGAGAAGACCCTTCTGGAAGTTGTGGGGTGATATTAAAAAACGTGATGCATCTCTGTGCAAACGCAAGCACCTTGACAATAGTACCACATTTTAGTGATCGCATTTCACTCGATACTCAAAACCCGGCCATACACTAAGGAATCCACTCAGAAAGACATCCACTCAGAAAGACATCCACTCAGAAAGACATCCACTCAGAAAGACATCCACTCAGAAAGACATCCACTCAGAAAGACATCCACTCAGAAAGACATCCACTCAGAAAGACATCCACTCAGAAAGACATCCACTCAGAAAGACATCCACTCAGAAAGACATCCACTCAGAAAGACATCCACTCAGAAAGACATCCACTCAGAAAGACATCCACTCAGAAAGACATACACCTAAACATACACCTACAATATCCCGATTCCCTTCTGAAAGACCGATGTGTAGACAGTATCAGTCCGTCTCCCCTCACAGACCTGGGGGAGGCTTCTCCTGTCGTCTCTCTGTCATGTCTGGGCTTGAATGGATCAGAAAGTCACATTGCTAATGGCCTCTGTGGTAGATGTTCTGGATACCCAGGTTAGCATTGTGATGCTAATGCAGAAATGTAATTATAGAACGACAGAGAGATGGTGTTTGAAAAGGAGATGAAACTCTCACCGTGACCCAGGTCCTCCCTCTGTCACGACTGAGATTATTCATCGCGACAAACACACACACACATGTACACACACACATGTACACACACACACACACACACATGATGTACATGATGGTATAAATGTATAGTGATTATTTCTCTCCTCTCCTTTTCCCCATTTCATGTAGATGAGCCGGCATGATAGAAGTGGTGCGATGATGAGAAACTCACTTGTCAATCAGACTCAGCTTTAGCCAAGGCCCGATCGGACTGGGCCGAACCAGACTTAACCAGATCAAACCAGACCAGGGAAGGGCAGGTCAGGCCAGGTTATTGGTTATTCATGACCTATGATCAGCTGTGTTCAAAAACCACCAGTAATTGACATGTATCTCACATCTGCATGGCACAGCCATCCCAGCTGCAGACAACCTCTCAGGTAATCCAGCACGGATGAAAAAACTGAACAACGGTCATCAAAATTGACCTGGAGGACGTGGCAATACATGTAAACAAGACGACATTAGACGGCAAAGAACATGATTCACATTCTCTTCTCATCAATCCCATGATCCTCTCTGTTGCATCTCTTCTCATCCGACCTCTTGGCCCTCGCCCCCTCTCCCCCTAGCTACCAGACAGTGTTCATCCCCTCCCTCTCTCCAGCCTCCCCCTTTCAAGTTTTAATAAGATAACTTTCCCCTTTCTCCCCGCTTGCTTTATTTTTTTTCCTTTTATATTTAATCTTCGCCGTTGGGACAGAGGCTCAGTCTGTCAGGGGAGATGTAGTGGGGGGGGGGGGGGGGAGAGAGAGAGAGAGAGAGAGAGAGAGAGAGAGAGAGGAGAGAGAGAGAGGGATGAGAGAGAGAGGAGAGAGAGAGAGAGAGAGAGAGAGAGAGAGAGAGGAGAGAGAGAGAGAGAGAGGAGAGAGAGAGAGAGAGAGAGAGAGAGAGAGAGAGAGAGCATGCTGTGGTCCTCTACCCTGAGGCAGGTGTCTGTGTACCATACACAGACACACATCATAAGGAGGAGGACTTGAAGCACACAAGGGGATGGAGCTATGGAGAGGAGGGAAGGAGAGGAGATGGGGGTCAGGAGATGGGTGAAGAAGAGAGGGGAGGAGTGGAGAGGTGTTGAGGAGATGGGAGGACAGGAGATTGGAGAAGAAGAGATGGGAGGAGAAGAGAGGGGAGAGGATAGGCAAGGCAAGGCTAGAGGAGTTATATATATATATATATATGCAGCAGTAACACTGTAGATACACAGGAATAGGAACATGACATGGTAATAGGGTGTCCTACGCGAGGGAACATACTGTTTAGGAGAAGGGTAAGTGCTCCAGGGGAGGTGTCAGGTGCTCTTACCCATGACGTAGAGAGTCCCCTTCCCTATTCCACCCATTCTTATTGCACTTTTGTATTGATATTGAGAATTCATAATATTGAAATAAATATATATAGATGTTATACATAGTTACTAGGGATGCATATTTCTAATTTCAACAAGATTCATAACTACACATAGATGCAGAAATGATTCTTTCGGTAAAATGATTTGGTGTGATAGTGTGTTGATTTGAGCCTTCTGTTAGAACAAGTGGCTAAAACAGTCACTGAGCAGGTGAAACACAGTGTGCTCATAGACAAAAATGTAAACTGAAATAAGATAAATGTAGGAAATGAGATAAAGATAGGAAATAAGATCAAGGTAGGGAATAAGATCAAGGTAGGAAATAAGATCAATGTAGGAAATAAGATAAATATAGGAAATAAGATAAATGTAGGAAATAAGATAAATGTAGGAAATAAGATCAATGTAAACTGAAATAAGACACATGTAGGAAATAAGATCAATGTAAACTGAAATAAGACATATGTAAACCAAAATAAGACATTGACTAAACATTAGACTGCAAGAGGCTGGACATCTTCCAACCATAACTAAATGTAACAGTTACTTTATCTGCTGCTGCAGAGTGCATGATCATTAAACAGTCAAGGCACAGCCTTTGCTATAATGAGCATGCTATCATCAGAGGCAGGTTGGAGTTACTGTGATCAGATCCACAACCCACAGCTCTGCTGCTCCCTGGTTGCCTGGCTGGCTGGCTGGCTGGCTGGCTGGCTAGCTGCTTGGCTAGGCCCAGACTGTATCTCCACCATTTCCTGCTTCACTGAAGAAAGCAGGAGGTCTTTATGACAGGTCTCACCTGTTCTTCCATCCTCACAGTTAGGCTTGTAGAACTCCTGTGGGGCTGATAACCCGATGTTAGCATGGCATCATATTCCCCACAGAGCTTTCGTTTCGTTTCTTAAACTTCGCTGAAGAATGAGGCATTCACAGCATGACCTTGATTTCTTTCCTTTCACCCTCTCCTTCCATTCTCACTTACTTTCAATCTTTCTATTTCCTGTGATAGTTGGCAGAACTGCCTCGTGTAATTGGTCAGCATTACCAGTGTGGAAGTGACATCCTTTTGGGAGTTGCTGTCACTGCCTATTCTAAACATATGGTCTGGATTTGATATCCTATTATCTGATGTCCTATTATCTGCTGTACATGCTACCTGGCGCGTGTGTGTATGTGTGTGTGTGGTGTGTTTACTATGTGGTGTGTATATATGTGTGTGTGTGTGGGGGGTCTGTTTTGTGTGATTTACAACAGCACAATGCAGACAGTCTCGGATCATAATTTTCTGTGTGTAGGTGTGTGTACGTGTGTGTGTGGTGATCAAACCCCAGCTCCATCAAAAGAAATAGGGAACAACCCTGACAAGAACCCGTGTGCTCATGTAAGGAGAGGAGATCCACTCAGGCTTCTGTATCATAACGTGAGAGCCAACCTCAGCATTCCTGCAATGGAGATGAATACTGATGACGATTTTGTTTTTCATGTTGTATCCCCATTTTTACCTCTTCTACGCTCTTTTGTCCTCTCCTCCCTTCTCATTCTCCATCTCTCCACTACCTCCCTCTCTCTATGTTGGGGGAAATGGGATGAGAAGGCCTCTGAGCTCTCGGGTAATTGGCATGGTGTTTTAGCACCTCTCAGCACTCAACAGAAGAGAGAGATGCTATTATGTCAGGAAGAGAGGGGGGAAAAGGGAGGGAGATAAAGAGAGACAAATACTGATACAGAGAGAGAGGAAAGAGAGAGAGAGAGAGAGAGAGAGAGAGAGAGAGAGAGAGAGAGAGAGAGAGAGAGAGAGAGAGAGAGAGAGAGAGAGGGTTCTGTCCTGAGTTAGATGGTTCTTGTGTCTGACTCTGACACACCCACTCACCTGCCCCCCAACTAATCATAGGTCAGTTTTTATAATCAGCCACACACACACACACACACAGTGCCAGGGGGAGGAACATCTCAAATCACACAGTAGGAGGTATGTAGTTAGATCAATGGAGGCCACAGATAGCTAGGGGGGTGCAGTTGGGTCCCTGTGATTGGCTCCCAGCAGGGTGCAGTTGGGCCTCTCTGATAGGGTGGCTGCTGTCTCTGTACAAGAAACAGATATGATTGGTCAGGTGAGGAAACCTCATCATGATATCACCCACCTTGTAACTAACTTCTCTGTCTCTGCTTTCCCCCACCCCCCTCTCTCTCCCTCCCTCTCCCTCTCCCCTTCTCTAGCTTTTACAATATTGTATTCTGGGTATAGTTGTACTGTACGGTGTATCTGTGTGTATGCAAGTGTGTGTGTGTTTTTCTGCATGTTTGTGTGTGCATGTTTCTATGCGTGTTGTGTGCACATTTGTTTGTATGCGTAGGGTGTGTGCGTGTATCAGTGTGTGTGTTTTGGGCCAGAGTTTCATCACTAACCTCCATGTGTCTGCTGACACATCTCTCCCAGGGTGAATACTAAATGTTCTTGCTGCAGGCAAGACATTCACATCCATGTCCTCCAAAGCCCTGCCCCCTCCCTCTGCTCTCCCCCCTCTGCCCTCCCCCCTCTGCCCTCCCCCCTCTGCCCTCTCCCTCCACACCTCCTCCCTCCACACCTCCTCCCCAGGTCTCCCTGCCTCTCTGCACCCAAAGATTAGCCTACATGCATCACAGCACCTCCCCCTCGCTCTCCCTCCCTCCCTCCCTCCGTCACACACACACAAACTGAAATAAATTCTTTGCTATTTTCTGGTGTTATGACATTGTGGTGTGTGTGTGTGAGACTGTGTGTGTGTGTGTGTCTGTGTGGGAAAAGGGCAGAAGGAGGAGGAGAAACCACAGGAGGTCAACATGTTTCACAAGACCGTTCATCTGCTTTCCCTCTCCCTTTTCTTCAATAACCCTCATCTGCCCTCTCCCTCCCTCCCTCCCTCCCTCCCTCCCTCCCTCCCTCCCTCCCTCCCTCTCCCTCCATCCTGCTCCCTCCTCCCTCTCTCTCTCTCTCCCTCCATCCTCCTCCACCATATTAATGGGTGAGAGATAAACTGAGAGATCATTATCATTATCAACAAACTTCAGCCAACTCACTTAAGGCCAAACACACACACACACACCGGTTGATTTGAACCAGATGCTTGAACATGCACAAGCACAAAGCCCACACGTCTTCCTGCTTCCAACAGAGCACAGAACAGGGCTGCTGTTTGCTTTTCGTGACCAAATCCACACAAAAGCTGGATTTAGTGAGTCAGTCTTGACGAAGAACCCAGAGTTCGGTCTGTCAGCGTTCAGCTTAGTTCCAGAGTCTTGAAACTAGGGAATCCTACAACAGGAGCTGTCCTCCAACTACAAAAACTGGGAGTCAAATCAAATGTCCTCAGACAGTGCACTGTCACAGTAACAAAGTGCAAGGGGACCTACCTTATCCTCTTGCTTTCATTTATGTGTCACACCCCTCATCATCATCACCCCCCCCCCCCTCCTCGCCCTCCTTCCCCCTCATTCTCGCTCGCTCGCTCCTCCCTCCCTCCCTCCCTCCTCCGCTCCCTCCCTCCCTCCCTCCTCTGCTCCTTCCCTCCCTCCGCTCCCTCCACTCCCTACCTCCATCCTCAGATACCTTGTCATCTACCCTCACAGCCTTGTTAAACCAGGTCAGGCCAGAACATGTTTTGCTGAACATGAACAGGATTTTCCTTTGATGGAACTGTGGCCATGCAGATTTTGGGCATACAGTTAGTGGATGGTCAGGGTCACAGTAGGATGCCCATGGGAAGGTAGAGGTGGGTAGGTGGGGTGTGGTGGGGGGGGGGGGGGTTGCAGAGGTCCAGACATAAAGTATCCCTCAGATACCCCTCCCCCCCACCACCCCCCAGCCCCCCCCTCTCCGTGGCACTTCCTCTGCATCCCGATCACACTGCAGCATCATGAATATCAAAGCTGTACTGGTGGACAGACAGACAGACGGGGGTGGGGGGAGGGGGGGTGGGGAGGGGGCTGCTCTGTCATAATGAGGCCATGGTAAAAAAAAAAGTTTAAAAAAAGAGAGAAGCGATAGAGAGAGGCATCGGAGTGAGAGAGAGACGTGAGAGAGGTAGAGGAAGAGAGAGAAATAGAGCGAGCGGGTGAGTGTGAGAGGTGGAAATTACTGTTGACGCATCTTCTTTAAGATCAAGAGGGTGAGTGCGGCTGATTGGGCTTCCAGAATGCAGATAAGCGACGCGTGAGGATCAGAGGGTTTGCTGTTCTGCCCTACGCTGCCTTGACTCCATCCTCATCTACAGGTGCGCCTCGAAAAAACCCTTGTGTGCCGGGTTAGAAGACCACGGCTGGCCACTTCATCCTCCTTCCACCCCACAAAGAAGGGAGGACAGCCAGAGAAAGAGAAGAACAGAGAGCGCCCGTGAAGACGCTCGTTAGTACGACTCCCCTCCTTTGTCCTTTTTTTGTCTCAGTTAATTAACGTGAATTAACTTTTTTTTTCTCTTCCTCCTCCCTCTTCCTTCTTTTCTTTCCTTTCACTATCTCTCCTTCTCAGCCGGTCTGGACACGCGTCACAAAGGGAAAGGCGTCAAACCCGCGGTGCGCCCCGGCGAGCCGGCTGATGGTATCTGGCGCCGTAGTGAAAGCCGGCGTCTATGGCCGTGCCCGGCTCTTTCCAGGGCCGGCCTCCAGGGCTGTTATCAGCGGGGCCGGATGATGGAGCTTTAGAGACTTGCTAATGGCTTTTAGATTTTCACCTCATCATCGCCGCTGCCCTGGGACTGCAGTCCAGCCAGCTCCGTTATGCTGCTAAGCTACGCGAAGATACGCTACGCTAGATTCGATGTTTTCATTCACCCCTCTCAATTTTCCTTTCTCTACACATGCAAATCGACGCCTACACATGTTCATTTACCAAGTCCATCCAATCTACTTTGCTCTATTTCTCCTGCTATATTTCTCTCCCCCCGTGCTCTCCCCCCCGCGCTCTCTCTCTCTCTCTCTCTCTCTCCACTCTCCCCCTCCCTCTCTCTCCCTTTGCCTCCCTCTCTCCCTCTCCCCCTCTCTCCATTCTCCCCCTCTCTTACTCCCCTTCTCCCTCTCTCCCTCTCTCTCTCCCTCTCTCTCTCCCTCTCCGCTCTCCCCCTCTCCCTCTCTCTTTCTCTCTCTCCCTCTCTCCATTCTCCCCTCTCTTACTCCCCTTCTCCCTCTCTCTCCCTCTCTCTCCAGTGCATAATGTCTACAGACAATGAAGCAGATGTTCACGGTTAACAGATCTGCTCCTGTGATCTGGTAAAAACACAAGTGTGATTGATTGTATGAGACTAACAACGATAGACTCTGAGAATGACGCATTTCCACTAACAACTCGTTCAGCTCACATTCAGTAGATGCTAATTTGACAAACAAGGGATTCTAACTGTGTTGTAAACAGATGGGGCTAATCTCTATCAGTTCTCCTCCACGCATCTCCTACCAGGTGTAGAATCGCAACACATGACGCCTCTTGTCCATTGAGCGCCATTCACAACCCATTCACAACCCATTCACACTCATGAAACGTTCATTCAAAACAACTTACAATCCATCCATCCAGAATAGGTGAACGGCACACACTCAAACACAGTAATCCTTCTTTGTAATGATCCCGTCTGACTGAGTATCCAGACCCAGTCCTGGGGTGACCCATGCCAAGCCATGCCAGGCCAGGCCAGGCCAGGCTGCTGGCAGAGCTGGAGGGGCAGTGGAGGCTGCAGATGTAACACCTGCACCCTCTCATTAGACAGAGCTGAGCTGGTCTGGTGGACCTGGAGCTCTCCAGCCACAGAGCCCATCTGCACAGACAATATGCACTGCACTGCCTCTCCCGAGGCAGCCCTGGGCTCTCACAGAAATACCAAGCTGGAAATGACGGAGGATTTGGGGCGGGGCTGGGGTCAGTGCAGTGTTGGGTCTGTTCTGGTGGTTGTGTTGGGTCAGGTCCTGCTACTGTGGGGATGATCAGCAAGGTCTATAACCCCAAACAGACAAACAAGGCTGGGAAAGACACACAACACACACACATGCTCTCTCTCTCTTACACACACACACACACACACCCACACACACCCACACACTCTCTCACACACACACTCTCTCACACACACACACACACACGCAAATCGGCTCATTTACAGTAACCTTAAAGGAAACTGATCTCTGCTGTCTACTGTAACTAAATCACGACGTTCCTACAGTGTTCCACATGACGACCCTCCACAACAAAGACACCACCTATGCAGGTCCATGAGAACATCAGCGAATCAGCTTCAGTCTTCTTGCACGCCCATCCCAGCAGGATCACTGTCCTCATCCTAGTACCCAGCCCCAGCAAACGGCTCACTGGCCGAGGGGCAAAACTGAAGCTGCCCCAGGGCTCGAGGAGAACGACCAGATCCTTTCAGGAGCTGCGTTCACTTCTCAGTCCTCTCGCACGGCGGTGGCACGGCTGGGTGTTTGATTGCTTCTGTCTGAGGGGGGTCACGTCTCCCGGGGGTGTATGGAGGAAGTGCTATTGATGAGAGGTCCGGGGTGGGAGACCAGACCACTCACCAACCACTCGATATCAGCTGCACACACGGCGTGTTGATGATCTAGTCCTGGGAGACAATGCACACCTGCCGTGGACCAGTCTCTTGGAGACGAGACAGGGGAGGAGGAGAGGAGAGGAGGAGAGGAGGACAGGAGAGGAGAGGAGGAGAGGAGGAGAAGATGAAGTGGAAAGGAGGAAAGGAGGAGAGGAAAGGAGGAGAGGAGGAGAGGAGAGGAAAGGAGAGGAGGAGAGGAGAAGAGAAGGAGGAGGAGAGGAAGAGAGAGTGGGAGGGGGGAGCGAGTGTGTGACACTGAGATCCTGCACTTGAGCGTAGAACAGACCTCAAAAGCACAAACGGACCTGCTTGGTAGGCTAACAGGATCCTCCCAGGCATCTCTGTATCATCTCTCACCAACCTACACAAACTCTCTCGAAAACACGCAGCAGTAAACCTGCTTAATCCTCTCTTCTCATTCCTCTTGTCTCTGGAGTTCCTGAAGGCAAGCACACATGCACTGCACCCTGGGTAAATTGCACAGGTAATATTTGACGGCATTTGAAAGGAATTGAGCTGTATTTGATTTGAGTCACAGCTGGAACCTACAGGACTGGCTTCATTACAGTCACTCAGACAAGGTTAACCACAAGTATTTGACAGTATTTATAAATAACAACTAACTCAGCTCCGAGGCCTACATGCTCGAATCAGTCCAGAACAAAAAGGGCTCCTGAATGCCCAGTGGCCAGCTCATTACGTTCATGTTTAGCAAGGTAACATTATATGGAGGAGATACGTGCACCATGCTCCTGGTCGACCATGCAATATTGATGTGGATGGGCAGAGAGGGCCGAAGGCAGGAATAACGCGGGGAAATGGAGCCTGTTGTCCCTGACGGGGCAAGGGCAGAGAGATGACGAGGCACACTTCCTTCCTTGCCCCGCCCTGGCTCCTTCCTCCTCCCCTTCCTCGTTCACTTTCCAACTCTCCCTGCTTCTTCCCTTTCTGCCCCTCTCTCTGGGGTTCTCCACCTCCCTGTTTCCCCCGTGCCCCCACCTCTCTGGTTCTCTCTCTCCTTCTGTACCTCTCCCTTCCTCTCTCTCTTCCTCTGTCTCTTCTCCCTCTTTCCTCTATCTTTCTCTCTCCTCGTTTCCATTTCCGTCCCTCTCCGTTGTCTCCTTTTCTCTCTCTCCCTTCACCTCCCTAACTCCATCCCTCTCTCCCTCCACCTCTTCCCCTTCCCTTCATCTCTCCTCTCTCTCTCCCTTCACCTCCCTAACTCCATCCCTCTCTCCCTCCACCTCTTCCCCTTCCCTCCATCTCTCCTCTCTCTCTCCCTTCACCTCCCTAACTCCATCCCTCTCTCCCTCCACCTCTTCCCCTTCCCTCCATCTCTCCTCTCTCTCTCCCTTCACCTCCCTAACTCCATCCCTCTCTCCCTCCACCTCTTCCCCTTCCCTCCATCTCTCCTCTCTCTCTCCCTTCACCTCCCTAACTCCATCCCTCTCTCCCTCCACCTCTTCCCCTTCCCTCCATCTCTCCCTCTCTCCGTCCCCCTCCATCTTTCTCTCTCAGAGTAATGACACCCTTCAGCTGGAATAGTCGACATTGTTCAGAGCTGCAGCCTCACCCGCTGCCTCGTTACTCACACCTTCATTAGTAGCTGCCTCTGAGAGTCAGAACCACGCCAGCTTTCTTGTTCAACCTTTCATAAACACGATCCATAATGAGTCAATGGACCAAACGGGCAAAACATTCGGTGTCAGGGGGCAAGATGCAGGGAGAGGTTGTGCATAGATATATCTGCTTAGCCGATCCCTTCTCAGCCCTGGTACGCTTCTGAGAGAACAGGCCAGGGCACCAGGTCACAGCTGTGAGTGAGTGACTGAGTGAGTGTGTGTGTGTGTGTGTGAGTCAGTGAGGGTGTGTGTCTGTGTGTGTGTTTAAGAGACAGGGAAGATGCTTCCCTGTCTTCCACTTTTGTCTTAACAACTGTTGCCACATGCGTCTGGGCAACCAATCAGCAGTAGCTTGCCAGCTAGCAAAACACACACACACACAAACATCAGTTTTTCTTAGATCCCAGCCTCCAGTCAGCTAAATGAATGTCATCTGCTGTCGGAGGCGAAGCAGGAAACCATCAACATCCTCCCATGACTCAGTACTTACACAGGACCTTTTTTTCTTTTTTTTATTGACCTCCAAAAGCACAGATGGTTTTTGGGGACTATTTGACCTGTTCCATTGTACTGGGGTCTCCAGCCCACCAGGACACGGGCCTCTTTCTGAGCCTGTCAGTGAAGAAACACTGTGGCCTTCCTGGTGAACTTTGGAGACGTATGGAGAACTTTGGCTGACGTGGAGAAACCACTCTTGGAGGAAGGAGGAGAAGGAAAAAAACTGCCATCTGTAAATGGGTCCATTAAAGAAATGAACTATTAAAGTGTCTGGATTATTTGGTCTTGAGTAATTATGAAAGAATGGTCAGAAAGTTGGCAGCAACTAGCTTGACTAAGCCCTGACTGAAAATACAAGGGAGAAAAAAAAGAGAGAAAGAGAGAAGGAGAGAGAGAGATAGAAAAAGCAGAAAGATGAATGGAGGACTTAAACATGTCGAGACAGCCAGACTGACGGATGATTCACTCACAGTGGACGGCGTGATTCTTTGGTCTGCAAAATCACCACGTTTCTACTTCAATAAAAATAGAGGGTTCAACCATGTATCAGGGGCGGTCGTTTGCTCGGTGGGAAACGTAGGGTGAGAAGGCAGTGCTACAAGGAAGGCCTCTGATGCAGTATTTCGACAGGGCCCCCCCCTCCTGCTACCTCCAATCTGCTGATTTGAAAACCTGAGCTCAGAACATCCATTGTAACTGTCAGCTGGGCTTTAGCATTGAATTACTTCCACGTCTATAATTTTTTTTAAATAAAAACATTTTAAACTCACTGGGGTGGGTGCAGCCTGTACAGTCAAAATACATGAGGTCCAAGTGTATGATATGAAACACACATGACAATGACACAGGCTGAAGACAGACAGACAGACAGACAGACAGACAGACAGACAGACAGACAGACAGACAGGCAGACAGGCGGGCAGGCAGGCAGGCAGGCAGACAAACAGAATAACAGAATGACATGGATGGAGGCAGGCAGACAGATAAACACAAAGATATACGCACACAAACACACACACACACACACTCAATGTGTCTCTGAAGAAATGACAGTGTGGGTGGAGAGGGAGTTGAACTGCACCAGTTATTAATATCACAGAATGTGATGCTAATGGGAGCAGCCCTTTTAGCGTTTGTTTACTGCACGGAGACAAGACGCCATGCAGCCAGTTTCACACTGAACCTTGAAATGCAGAGCTTTCCACGCAGGGCTGAAATAGAGAGCGTCATACCAAAGTCTCCCATTCAGAGCTTTACACAGACGCCTCAAACAAAGAGTTTCTTACTTAGTCTCACCCTCAAATAAGGTGTTTCACCCTCAAGTCCTTACTAACTGTGGAGAGTAACAGCTTCTTATCCTGCTCAAATCTCTCCAGCACTAGCTGCTGCATGCAAGCCTTCCAGATCAGCCGGCTCCTAAACAAAAGCACACAAAAGATGCGTGTGGCTGAGCCGACTCTGGACAAAGTCCCGACCAACCGGCAGCGTTTCTGCGATCCCTGTCGGCCGCTCATATGAAAAGGCATGGGGATGCCCCTGCAGGGTCTCCACAGGGCTGGTGGGCAAGGTGCGGAGAAAAAAGCTCTCCTCAGCAGTGCTTAAGTGATATCTGGTGCTTCAGAATGTCCTACCTCCTCTCGGCCTGCTGGCTGACAACATCTGTCACGGGGGACGACGCAGAGCAAGAGAGCAAGCACGGGGAGAGGTTGACGTCAAAAGATAAAGAGTGACAATCATCCCAGCGGGGGAGGTAGGGAGCGGGGGAGGAAGGGAGTGAAGAGGGAGGCGGGGGGAGAGGAAGGAGGAGGGGGGGCGAAGGGAGTGAAGAGGGAGGCGGGAGGAGAGGAAGGAGGGGGGGGAAAGGCGGAATACAGTGTTTTAATCACTGACACATCAACATCTTAATCGCTCTGTCGAACTGGACTTGGAGAGGGAGAGCGAGAGGGGGGAGGGATACGGGGAGATGGGGGGGGGGCAAAGGGCAGAGATAAAAAGAGAGTGACAGTAAGAGGGGAAAGACAGAGTGAGGGACTGAGAGAAGGAGATATAAAGAGAACGCCAGAGAGATGAAAAGAAGATGTGTTTCTGTCTAGTATACAGGTAAGGTCACGGAGGCCAGGTATGGTTATATAGTAGGACCAGATGGATCTCTGGTGACTTTTGATTGAACGCAAACAAACTGGTCCTTCTCTGACATTTTCCTTCTTTCCACGAGCACTTCAACCAGCTCACAACCATGGAGGGGGACAAGGACAGAATCCTTGGACCTGCTCAGTGAACCGGCTCCACGAGCACGTGGTCAAACTGCATAGGATCAGCTTGAAAGCTGGGGCCCTAATATTGACTGACTGCCCAAGCAGAACGATGATCCGAGATACGTTGAGGGTTTTGGGGAGGGTGGGGGGGTGGGTGGGAGGGTGGGGGTGTGGGTAGGGAGGGTGGGGGTGTGGGAGGTCAGGGTGTGGGAGGTTGTGGGGAGGGTGTGGATGGAGGTGGGAGTGAGGGGGGAGGTCTGCATATCCCGTAGTCTCCCCCTGGTGGAGGGGGAAGAGCTTCAGGACTGTAACAAGGACGTGTCAAAGGTCATCGTGCCTTAATGAGCAGATTCCATTTTAATCAGCCCCGGAATCTTAGGAGAACCGAGGAAGGGGTGCTAAATCACGGCGCGCCGTCTTCACAGCAACGTGGGGAGGTGAAGCTAAACGTGAAGGACCAATCAGCAGGAAAATCTCATCGTCTTTCGTCTCCCAGGGCAAGAGTCAGAGAGGCTCTGAACAGAGCCGGTCAGGACAGCAGGCAGTGTGCAGGGAGCGAGTGGAGGAGCAGGGCTGTGGAAGAGCCGTGTGGCTGTGGCTGGGTCTCTGCTGGAGGTGGAAACAGTTTACTGCCAGGAGAACCGGAGGGGGTGGCTGATTCATAAAACTGGGGGAATATCTGTGAATGTGAGCTTAGTGGAACTGTGTCTGCCACTCGCACAAGCCAAGGCTGACTGGGGTGCAGCAATACTGGATTTAAGAACCGACGTCGTTTTCCGCAGGAGAATACAGGCGGTTTATCTGCCTCGAATTCAGCAGACGCGTTTTTACTGTTTCTTCTTCGCCCATTTCAAACATGTCAGCGTGCCTGGCGCACGGTGCTCAACGCAACACTCAGACAGTCATGCCTCTCCTCAAAGCGACACAGCAGGTGATGGAAACACGACGGGCCCAGGAGACAGGAGAAACAGAAATAATCACGAATGTTGATATGAAAACAGCCTCTCCCCGAGGACTGTGTTAGCTGGCGTTCCTGGCTTGTTTTTCTCTCTTTCTAACCCCATTTAAATTGGGAGCACCAAACGCCCCCATCTGTATTCCACTCAGCCTGGGAGAAGACAAGTGCGTTCGTGAGGACCTGTCTGCCCCCAGCTGAGAGTCATGTTGTATCATATAACCGAGCAACAGTTGTAAACACCAAGGATCAATCATCACTCAAAAGGGCTGCAAATAACAACGCTAAGAGCCAATCAGGACGTTTGTATCTCTGTCATCTAGTAACTGAAGACTGACGTCTGAGAAGGTCTCCACTTTGAAATGATTGTTGATGATTTGTTCTGATGGAAATGTGTGTTTAGTATTGGGATGTTTGTTCCATCTTTATTCCAGATAGGCTTTCGAGCCACAAGGTAAAAGCAGAGAGAGGCCGAGCTAAGGACCTCACGTGGGCACCAGACGATGTTCTGAGGTCCAGTCTGGTGACCAGAGAGGGTCGGTAAACACACTTAAAATGCATGGCTGAGGCAAACACAAATAAGCAAAGCATGAGGTAAACACATTCATTCCCAATCTAAACAATTAAAATGGAAACAAACACCAGCTGTATGGGCTTGTCCAGAATGCCACTGACTGCTGCATGTTTTTCTGTGGACACACACACACCCACACACACACACACACCCACACACTTGCACCCCCCCCCCCCCCCGCGCGCCACACACGCAAATACTCATACCTCATACAGTATTCACACATGGCTGTATCAAACACAGACACACATATATTTAGCACGTTCACACATGCCTGGGTAACCCCCCCCCCACACACACACACACACACACACAGCTGAGGGTAATTAGCCGGCTAATGGAAGTCTTGCCACCTGTGAGGTGCCAGCCCCAGCAGTGCATGGCGGAGGAGAGACGTCCCTGTGATCCTGGATCACAGCTCACACGCCAGGCTGTCGGCATGGCAAGCTGGTGTGCAAGCAGGCGAACATGAAGGAGCACGAGAGACGTCTCCGAGGTGGACTGGAGCGAGAGGACAGCTTCAGAACCTGCAGCCACGCTAACAGGACCTTCTGAGCGTGGAGCCCATTACAGCCTGTTTCTCTCTGTCTCTCTCTCTCCTCATCTGTCTCTCTCCACTGCTCTGCTGCCCACAGCCAGCCGGAGAACCCCTGGCACTTTGTATTTTCCTGCTGGTCCCCCAACCTCCCTCCCTCCATCCTCTCCCCCCCTCCCTCGCCTCCATCTCTCCTCTCCCTCTCTCGCCCTTTGCTTCTCTTCCTCCCGTAAAGCCCCGTTGCAGCCATCCGCCTCCTCTGATCTCTGCCAAAGCGTTGATAATTGATTCTTTAAGGGATAAGCTCTCTGACGTTTCATATTTCCACCACCCAGTTCCTTATTAAAAACACATTTCTGGGGGCATGAGTGGCAACACAGTGACACGCATTAAACGGATTCCTCAGATGTCTGCTGGAGCCGTGAATTTGCATCCCCTTGCATCCTCCCCTCCCCCCCTCCCCCCCTGCCCCACCCTGTCAAGCCACTCAATCATCAAGCCCCCCTTCTTTCTCCCCCCCCCGTCTCTCTCTCTTTCTCTCTCTCTCTCTGTATTTCTCTCTTAATTAAAACGGCCGTAGTGAAGCAGTGATTGCGGTTGCTGGAAGTGTGTGAGGTGAAGCGTGGAGGGATGAACAGAGTCAGGGTAGGCCTCTCCAGTTGGACTCGAGCCTGGGTTGCCACAACACCCTCGCTCCCCAACTGGAGGATGCACTCTGTTTATGTTTACTCCTCAGAGTTGGAGAGGAGGTGTCCAAGTTGAGGAAGTTAATTTGGCAGAGATTCTTATCAGAGGAAAACTAAATCTCCTTTTTCTCCATTAGCGCTATCAACAGTTTTTTCAAATTTGGGTTCATACAACTGTTTCTGGTTTGCTTCTGTTGCATTTTAATTCTCAAGATTAAGATAAAAAATCAATGCGTGTGTGTGGGTGGGTGGATGGATGTGTGTGTGTGTGTGTGTGGGGGGGGTCTGTAAGGGTGGATGGCAACCTGAACAAACACCTTTGCTACACCCTGGAGTGATTATTATTTTTTCATTAGAAATGGCCTCATTAGACAGCATCCGGGATATCTAATTGATCTCTGTATCTCTGACCGCCACAGTAATAGCAGACTGATTGATCTACCCCATGGGGTGATTCTGACCATGGCACTGGTCACCAGAACCCGGAACTCCTCCTGGAGATGATTATTAGGAGGATGAAGGAAAGGAGGGGTGTCATAAAAGCCTGATGAAGGACAAGAGATTAAAGCGCCATCTAAATATTTGATGCGAGTTGGCGGGGGGCTGGAGTCAGTCGAGGCCTGTGGCTTCACAGCTCATTTACATTCCCAGCGTGAGGGGAAGTCTGATCCTAGACCTGAAGGAACAAGGCATTTATGGATGATGTAGACCTTCTTGTCACTACAGCACTTACATCAAATAAACATCAAGTCAACCTTAGCTTGTGTGGGTGTGTTGGTGTGGGTGTGTGTGTGTGTGTGTCTGGGTGTGTGTGTGTGTGACATACAGGTGTCTCTCCTGGCTGCACCATTCTTTGTCCATGGGGGGAGAAGGACACATGGAGAGGGAAAGCAAAAAGGGAGAGACAGAGAGAGAAGGAGAGAAAGTGAGAGTGAGGTAGAGAAAGAGAGAGAGAAAGAGAGGGAGAGAGAGGTAAAGACAGCGAGAGCGAGAGTAAAGAGAGTTACAGAAAGAGGAGAGAGAGAGGAGAGAGCAAGTTGACTGATTATATCCTAGTTTCGTTCCCCTGCATCCCTAGTATTCACATCTCAGCTATCTTTCCATGATTTTACCTTCTCCGCCTGGCAGCCAATCAGTTTTAAGCAACTTAGGGCGATTTTCTGCCCCGGTGCTCCTTGTTTTCAGGTCAGATGGTCAGAGTGGGTCAGAAAGAGAGAGCGAGAAAGAGCGAGAAAGAGCAAGAGCGAGAGAAAGTGAGGGAGAGTAAGAGAGATGCAGAGGTGGTCATTTCTCCTGGTTTCTTCTTAATATCAAGTAAGATAGTCATAGAAGCACACCAATTCTGGACCAGAACACCTCTAATAATGGATAGGAGAGTGTTGAAGCCAATCTGCTCCCCTGGTTCGCTGAGTCAGCTCTGAATACTACACAAGTACCAAGAAGTTCGATTGAGTTTGGAAAGCATGGAAAAAGCCAGAGAAGGTGAGAGGGTTGGCAGACCCCTGCGTTCTTAAGACCCATCCTACTGCCTCTCGTCGTGTCTCTTTGTTTCATTTGGATACTCGTTTGTCTTGATCATCATGCAAAGGTCAAAAGAAAAAACAATGTATTTCTCTAAGAAGGGCATGGCACAGTTCTAAATATATGATCTTGTTCAACAGTCTGGGCGCTCATCCAAGTCCAGCACATGGAGCTCTACTGACCACAGCTGAAAGTCTGGACTTCTGAGAGAATCTCACACCACAGCTCTATAGACACAGACTCAAGGGCCAACAGTTTCACCATCCACTATGATGAAACATTCCTAAGGTTTTACTTACCTTATAAAACACATCTAATCAACAGTGTTAATCAACAGTATGCTGTTTATCTTTGACAGTGGGCAATGCAACAGAGAGAGAGAGAGAGAGAGAGAGAGAGAGAGAGAGAGAGAGAGAGAGAGAGAGACCTGCTGTGTTGTTGCTTGCCAGCTTTGTCTGAAGAGTGGGTGAAGTAGTTTGAGGTAGGATCTCTGAATCAACTGTTGCCGGGGGAAACCACAGGGCGTCTTGGCACCTCCACTTACCCTCAAGCAATTTTGAACCATTTTGAACAATTTACTGCTCATCTTTGTCCAAAACTTCCACATGTACCAGTTTTAACTGGTATTGATTGCCGCGTTCTATGAAAAAAGGTGAATTAACATTGACCGTGGGCTACATGTTGGCCTGTTAGGAGGTGCAGACTTCCATCGACTGGGGGTGTGGGGATATAAGGGTTGGGGTGTGGGGTGTACAGAGGTTGTGGAGTGGTGGTGGGGGGTGCAGAGGTTGGGGTGTGGGGTGTGGGGATATAAGGGTTGGGGTGTGGGGGGTGGGTGTTACAGAGGTTGTGGAGTGGTGGTGGGGGGTGCAGAGGTTGGGGTGTGGGGTGTGGGAGGTACAGAGGTTGGGGTGTGGGGGGTACAGAGGTTGGGGTGTGGGGGGTACAGAGGTTGGGGTGTGGGGGGTACAGAGGTTGGGGTGTGGGGTGTGGGAGGTACAGAGGTTGGGGTGTGGGGGGTACAGAGCTTGGGGTGTGGGGTGTGGGGGGTACAGAGGTTGGGGTGTGGGGTGTGGGAGGTACAGAGGTTGGGGTGTGGGGGGTACAGAGGTTGGGGTGTGGGAGGTACAGAGGTTGGGGTGTGGGTTGTGGGGGGTACAGAGGTTGGGGTGTGGGAGGTACAGAGGTTGGGGTGTGGGGTGTGGGAGGTACAGAGGTTGGGGTGTGGGAGGTACAGAGGTTGGGGTGTGGGGTGTGGGAGGTACAGAGGTTGGGGTGTGGGAGGTACAGAGGTTGGGGTGTGGGGTGTGGGAGGTACAGAGGTTGGGGTGTGGGAGGTACAGAGGTTGGGGTGTGGGGTGTGGGAGGTACAGAGGTTGGGGTGTGGGAGGTACAGAGGTTGGGGTGTGGGGTGTGGGAGGTACAGAGGTTGGGGTGTGGGGTGTGGGAGGTACAGAGGTTGGGGTGTGGGGTGTGGGGTGTGGGGGTCGGGACAGGATGAGGAGGATGGTCAGTAAGTGTCCTATACGTTTGCAAACCAGCCAGGTCTATCATACACTTACAAACGCAATACAAAACATGTATGCATCAGCACACAGACATAAACACCACACACTGTGCTGCGGTCTAGAACAGGACCTATCATGCTGCTACAGAGTTTTATTGGCCATAGGGAGAAGTGAGACTGCCAGACCGTGGAATATTACCTCAGCAGAGCGCCAGTGAAGGGCAGAGTTGGACACACAGGCAAACACAAGCACAAGCACACACATGCACCCACACTCTGATAGGTCTACGGTAAGATGGCACCACGGACTTATGAGAAGTGTGATGATAAAGAACTGAGACCAAAAGTATTCTGAGCTACAGGGCTCTTACAGTGCACAAACAAACAAGAGGACCGACACAATACTGACCAGGTATGAATACTGAACAGGTGTAAATATCCAGTAAAGGTCATGGCAGCTCAGTGTACTCGACAGACAAACAAACGTAGAGGCGTACAGAAATGGGTCTCAAAAGCACCCGTGTCCACAGTCCTCTCCACAGACACAGGGGAGGCTGGACAGCACAAAAAACCCTCGTCTTGTTCACATCGGCCAGATGAGAGGACAAAAGGCTGACACGACAGCGCGCTCCGTGTCGTCAGGGTAGGGAGGTGAAGCCTGGCCTCTGAGGGGGGAGGCTTGGCTGAGGCAGCCAGAGGCCTCAGATAACTGCCTGGTCGGGGGCGTCGAGGGAGGGACTCACCACTTTGAAGTCCTCGGCGCTGCACTCCATGCCTCGGTAGAAGCAAGACAGCAGCATGTCTTTGATGTCGTGGCCCGTGCGGTCGTAGAACTCGCGCATGTTGAAGGGGCGGGGCTTGTAGCTGTCGAAGTCGGCCCTCTCTCGGAGGATCTGGAGGACGCTCTCCTCCACCATGTGAGTGTCCCGGATCTCATATCTGGAAAAGAGAGGACGACAAGCGTCCCAGAGGATGGAGTTGGTGTTTGTAGGTGACAAGGAGAGAGATTGATTGAGTAACACAGAGAGAGAGAGGGAGAGAGAGAGAGAGAGAGAGAGAGAGAGAGAGAGAGAGAGAGAGAGAGAGAGAGAGAGCGAGCGAGAGAGCGAGAGAGGCAGAGCAAGGTGTAGGTGCATGCCTGGTCTTGTTCCCTTCAGAGTAAAGAAAGGGGTTGTGAAAAAGAAGAGAACATGTCAGTATCATGTCAGTTTCCAGGCCCCAGTACTGGACCATATCCCAGGATATCATCTCCCAATTGTCTGGAACAGTGAGGGACCTAGCAAGGTGAGAATATCTCATCACCTCCTCTGCATTTGATCTCAATCACAGTCCTCTGATGGTTTAATTACAGAGTTTGCGATGATAGTAGGGATAAGAGCCTGTTCTCATGCTGTAATTCAAGTCGAGAGACCGTACTGGCACTCGGGGAATATATACTATACATCATTTAGCCTGCATTCACAGTAGAAACACTTCACTTGCCATCTGCTTGCTTTGAGAAGCGTAAATACTATATAGTCTACGGTACGCATGCACGCACTTACACACACACACACACGTACTGCCTAGACATATAGCCTTGCCTTGGCATCTTTTACGTTTACCGTTTACTGCCTTGCTGTTGGAAGAATGTTCTAGAATGAGGAGCGAATCGCACATCAACATCAACCTGGGGTAAGCGGCCTCCCTCCTCCATATCAACGCTCCACACCTGCTAACAGAAAGTCCCACTTCCTAATTAACCTCGCTCAACTCTGGTACCCCGTCTCCTCCTCAAACTCGTCTCTCCATTTCATTACCAAACTCAGAGGAAATAATTCTTGACATATTACGTAGATGGTAAACTGGTCCCCACCAGAGTAAGAAAAATGGAAGGAACACGCTTTTTACCCAACCTTCCTAACGCATGCAATATACAAGGTTTATTCAGAATAGTCTGCGGTATGAAATATTGTTAATAAACCCTTTCCAGCGGCGTGTCGCCTCTGTGTTCATATGGAACAAGCTCCTATTTCAGGGTAATCAGTTTGTGGAGTACACTGACTAGGTTAGTGTGACTGCGCGACGGAGAAAATCATCACATCTCTTAAATTCAGAGGGGAGGAATAGTGTGGAAAAAGCATTATAGATACTGTAAAACACGATCTGATGAAAGTTTGATCAGTGCAAGTAGCGCTAATCTTGGCCAACACAGCTATCAGTGTCTTTCCTTGAAAATATTACATTAACCTATCTACTTAGCCTTAACATCAGAACCGGGTCTGCTTTTATGCTGCCTTCACGTGCTATCGGAATTATGGTAATTACGCGTTTCCGCCTGAGAAGTTTCATACCCGAGTTCCCGAGTTGAATGATGTTTCCAATGTTGATTGTTTACTACGTTATCATGTTGTTACATGTGTGATGTTAATAAAAAAGAAGTACAAACAAAAGGAGTTGAATGACCTTTCAACATGGCGGAGAAGAGGACAGGGTCGATAATGAAAGGTAAACATTCTTTATGTTTAACAGTGCTACTACAGCTGTTTGTGTACATTATTATAATCTGTAATCTATGTACACTTAACCTGTACCATTTGTTGCGTCTATTTCCTCATATAGAAGGTGCATAATGGAATTTTTTGGAATGGAAGTATTTCCACAATGTGATGGTGCAGCCAAATATTGCGTCCGGCCTTTTTAACATCGCTCGGACCTTAAAAGCACTTGGACATGACGGCCTCGTAGTCTTGATTTTACAAGTGGGATATAGGATCTTCTGAATAGAAAGTGAAGGCAGCATTGACAAATTCAATATGTAAACTGATTCTTCCTGTAAAGGTCATTTGATGTCTACTATCAAGCATCTATGGAGTCTGCGACACAAGTTACTTGGTTGGCACTGGTTGTGACACTGTAACCACTCGCTCTGAATGCAGCATAGATTAGCTTTTATGCTCATCTTGTCAGAATGATCTTGATATAATATTCATATTTAATTCGAATATTGTATCATACAAATCTGTTTATTTATAACTGTAATTGAATTGTACTTCTGAAACTCTTGTTTCCTTCTCCCTGCAAGAAGCCAGGAGAGCACTTACGACTCTGCCTTCCAGATCCCTGAGTCACAGAGCTTTGGAAGAAGCGGATACAATCACAATAATAAGTGTGTGAGTTTTTAATATTGCCCTGCCTCGGCTCCCTGAAGCAATCACAGCACAGTTGCTGGATCAGGGAAAGAAGGGGGGGTAGGGTAAATTGGATTATTGGCCACAAGCACTTTAATTTTCAGATGCAGGCTGAAAAAGAAGCATCTGCACCCCCCCCCCCCCTCCACCCTCCCCTCCCCCCTCCCCCCTCCAGGGAGGAGGAGAAGAGCACCCAGACACAAGGCTGGTTATCTCAGGGGTACAGAGATGATGCCAGCTGACTCTATTAGAGACTGAGTCTATGAGGCTTGGTGGCGTCACAGCAGGAGTGACATCCTTCAGCACCGTGACCCCACCTCTGGCCCCAGACACGACCAGGACACAAAATTCCTGGCAGCGCCCCTGCCAGGACACAGTGCCACCGCTGGCCCCTGACATGACCAAGACACACTGCCAGTATATACCAGTACTGAAACAGCCTATATAACAGGCTTTTCATCTGTATGAGAATTAGTACTGGTTGCATTTGTTAAGTCAATCACACCACACATATTTGGATGTGTTTTTCATGAATACTTCCCACACTTGAAACGTCTGACCTCTTCAACCTGCCATTCCTTAAAGCCTCCGATGTCCAGGAAGTTGTCACTCAACAATCATCAGTTCCTGTTACCTTCATCTGCCTTATTAATAATCTGCGTAATACCCCCAGACTGCAGGCTTGTAAGCGCAAGGATCACCTGAGTTATCTCTTTCTGTCTCCATCTATTTGTTATGGCAATTCTTTCTTTGTATTTCACTGGCATACTTTAGATAAGCCAGCTTACTGGGGATGCACCTGTGGTTAATCACTAATACTGAAGAAAGAGGAAAGAGGCTTTAGTGAGTGCTCAGATAGAAAGTGAACAGTACAGGTTGCTTACAAATCTAAATCTGAGGGAATATTAATTTGAACTAAAGTAGTTGTATTTCCTTTCTCTTCTGTATAGTTCTATTGAAACATCTTGCTATAAAATGACTCTTATAAAGTGTTTTATATTTTGTATGTAATTGGTATTTCTTACTAGACGACTCGAGCCTACAGATCAAGGACATAACCACAAAATTAACCTCCCTTCTTAGCTATGCTAATTCTGCATTTAAGATGCACATTTGGGGCAGTGGAATCCTGTATCAGCGAAACGAAAGCTTCACTGCCTTCCAACAGCTGACTGGACTGTTAAGTCTATCCTAACACCACCTTCTCTCTTTTAAGGAATCTGATCACCTATTTCTTCTGTTCTTTGAATTACACTTACTGCATAAAAGTCTGACAAATAACTGAGATTTTCTGCCCTGTGAGCTGTGACTGAATACACAACAAGAACAGTGTGTGGGTTGATAGTAGCATTTCCCCCTTGAGCCTCAGACAATGAGTCTGTTCCTGCTCCTGAAGCACAGGAGAGCGCCAGGACTCCAACCACACAACCAAGGGAGGAGCAGGAGGCGAGGGCCCAGGGGGATGGAGGGATGGTACGATAAAGAAATAAAGAGAGGGGAGAAGGGACGAGAGGTTGAGAAGTAGCTGAGGTGAGGGGGAAGTGAAGGTAAAGGGAAAGCGTGAGGACAGCGAGGAGTAGAGGGGGGGGCGGAAGAGATCGAGGAGATGGAGAGAGGATGGAGGAGACGAGAGGACGGGGGGAGCAGGGGGAGCTGAAGAGATCGAGGAGATGGAGAGAGGATGGAGGAGACGAGAGGACGGCGGGAGGATAGAGAAGGACGGATAGTACGGTACAGGGGCGAACGAAGGAAGGGCCAGGGCGGGGGGTTGGGGGGGGGGGGCACTGAGGAGGAGCGCGATATAGAGATGGAGGGGAGGTGTGGAGGGAGTCTAGGGCAGGGTTGGGGTCTTTTTTATCAACACGACAGCACACAGACTTCACAAACAACACTAATTACACAGGGATGAAGGCCTGTTTATCACACAGCTTACCAGACACAAGTTAATTGCCTCCGCTTGTCCTCGCGCCCTCCCTCCCTCCCTCATCCTCAGATGTCCCCTCGGCCGCTCTGCCGCCATGGCTTCTCTCCGTGCCGCGTGTTTACAAACACGCGACTTTGTAGTCCTATCTCACATAGTAGCACCTGTTTCTGTGGCAGAGAAAGCACTGCTGGGATGAGCCAAGTGGAAACACCTGGGAGGAGACAGTGGGTGGGGACTCGCTCAATACCCATACTACACACTATTTAGTATTCCAGAAAATAAGATTTTGTAGGTCCCAAGACATAGTATGTCAAATGCGGTACGCCAAAAAGGACCAGAATGTCCTGCTGCATCATAACCCAGAGAATCGAATCGAGTATTTCCCAGGTTTTTGAATACGTCTATTAATTTCGATGTACGCTCCAAAAGGACCAGTAATGCATGTTCTCCCTAAGGCAACGGAATCCAACTCATTCCTGTGAAGGCGAGGGTGATGGGTGAATACATCTATGGAGGTCACAGAGAAGGCTCTAAAGGAAAATGAAATTACAGTTCTGACATTCTTATATGTACCACACACAGGCTGACCCAACAGAGCTGTAGGCCCATGGATCAATAAACTAAAAATACCCAGCCACTGATTGTGTGTGTGTGTGTGTGTGTGTGTGTGTGTGTGTGTGTGTGTGTGTGTGTGTGTGTGTGTGTGTGTGTGTGTGTGTAAAAGATGTTTAGTAAAAACGTGTGTCTGAGGGTGTGTAGTTGTATGTGCGTGTGTGTGTGCGTGAGCAGAATAACTTCTTATAATTTATATTGAGTGTTATGTGCCATAGTGTTAAAAGATTGTGTGTGTGTGTTGTTGTATGTTTCAGGGTGAGGGTGTGTGTGTGTGGTTGTGTGTTTCAGTGTGTGTGTGTGTGTCCTCCCATCATAACAAGAGTTCATTATAAACCTCAGCAGCATGCACTGATTGAATGTTTCGTGTAAAAAGGAGCCTGTGCATAATAAGCATCAACTAGAGTCCAATTGGCATTGATTGACTTTGTGTTTGTCTTGTGTTTGACCCCATCTGGAAATTCACCTCTCCACCCTCTCTCTCTCCACTCTCTCCACCCTCTCTCCACCCTCTCTCCAGCCTCTCTCTACCCTCTCTCCAGCCTCTCTCCAGCCTCTCTCCAGCCTCTCTCCAGCCTCTCTCCACCTTCTCTCCACCCTCTCTCTCTCCACTCTCTCTTTCTCTGAGTTAAGTCTAACTGAGCCACACAATGGCCTCTAAGGTTTAACATGTTTGTGTTACATGTGTTGTTTGTGCAGAGCTCTCACACTAGTGTTGGATACTGGGGTGACTTTACAGTATGTTCACTCACTCACCTTTACAAAGCAAACTCTCAATGTGGGTGTGTTTCCATCACTGGTGTAGTGGGCTCGGTGTGGGGGCACGATTTGTGGATGACAAACCCAGTCCCTGCCTGAGGTCAATGTAACATACGCTGTCTTCTTGGTCTAATGGTAGACAACTAGACAAATGACAAGGAGTAGAACATGGTCCTAACCCTATCAGTTCAACATGCACTGATCAATCTGGAATCCTAGTGAGCTGTAGACCATTATGCATCATGTATCCAACATGGAGCAGCACTGTTTGAACGGAAAGCTGACCACGGGAAACGATTCACCAATATCTCACCAGCAAATTAACCCACTCGCAAGAAAGTTACAAACACAAGTACACACACACACACACCTTCCGTTGAGTAAAGCCAGTAGTTCTCCGGCGTGGTACAGGTCGTTGCGCGTCACTCGACCGAAGCGAAAGGAATTCAGGTTGCAGAAGGTGACGGCGGGGAAAATCATGAGCGGCGCCGACACCTCGTCCAGTTTGGTGATGTGAGGGTACTCGAAGTAGAACTGGACGCGGTCCACAGACACCAGCACCAGGAAGGACAAGGAACCCAGAAAGAATAGAATCCAAAGGCAGCGCTTGATGCAGATCCGTTGATAAGTGAACATGTGCGAGATCCCGTGAAGAGTGGACCTGCTCGCGAAAACTTCAATGGGCACCGGTTGCTTGTATTCCATCTCTTCAGGCTCCGATTTGAGATCCATGATGACCGCTGTCAGAGTGAAGAAACCTGGGGGTTTAGGCAATGCCTAAGCGAAGGGTCTTATTAATGGGAGGTTACAGACTGAGTTCACGCCCCTCTTCTGTGTGTTTCTATGTTTTTCGTCCACACTGTGCGAGGTGGTGCGTCACTGACACCCAGCGAAACATCAACGAGTGCAACCAGAACAATTCGGAGACTGTAGTCTGCGCTCGAGATCAGCAGGACAGCACTAGAAACACAATTCCGAATTTCTGTCACACGTTTGCTTTCGTTTCAGACCGGGTGTATGGCAGGAGTAGTCGTACAGCCTACATGGATATATTGGGACTGAGAAGTTCAGAGGCCAAGGATAGACAAACTTGATCAAATGTAATTAAATCAGATGTTCTTGAGTGACAGACAGCATACACACCGCATTTCCTTGAGACAAGCGCTCATGCCACTTGTGTAAATCTTAATCATCTCACCGAGAACACATTTCACACACACATTTACCGGTCAAAGAGCAGGGGACGGTCTGTCAAATCCTGGGTGTGTGATCGCAAACATGCTTGGATTTCCCCTTAGGGCGACTCGCTCTCATCCCTTTTCAGAATAGCTGCGTCGACAATCCAGGGATAGACTAACTCCGTTTTCATGAATTGTTTTTAAAACGTGATGTCCTGACCGGAGCTGCGCGTAATCAATGTTGGTAGCCTAATCCAAATGATCACGTTTGGCAAACAAGTGCATATAATTCCCGAGGTTGTCCACAGAAAACAGTACTGGCCTCTCTGATCAATGAATGTTTCGTCAAATAGGAGAGCAAGGATTGGACAGCACGTGTTTCATATCGGGTGACGAAGTCGGTTAGAAATCGTAGCAAGAAACCGCGCGAGTCTCGGCATGGTTAGTGTCTAACACACTGAGCACCGACGGAAAGATACACTTAGGAAGAAATACAAGGAAGAAGGACGGAGAGGGAGATTGTGGGATACAATGTGCAGGGGGTTGCTGGCTTAAGTGCTGACGTGAGCTATAAACGATGTGCCTGCGGATATAAAGTACCTACACCACAGCCTACAACACTTAACACGCATCAAACACCAAGGGCAGAGAAACACACATACACACACACACACAATAGACCACCATGCACATACACAAGCAGAAAACTACCAGTCAAGCATATGGTATGAGCTGACTGAATTGATGCAATAGCATTGAAATAGGAAAATAATCCGATTGAAACAGATAAGGGAGCAAAACAGCAAGGGCAGATATGCTCCTGCTGTATACTAGCACTGGCCTCTGCCAAGCCTGTTACAGAGCCCTCCTGCCAGACTCCAGAGGTAACCCACCCATGAAATTGCTCCTAATGTGCTTAGAATCCCCATTCGTCACACTACTGACCGTGACAATGATTCAGTCATCTATAGAATCAGCATCTTGTATTGATCAGTCAATGTGCCGCATGCTGGTAAGTTTAGCAATGTTCTCCCTGGGATGATGAGAAGCCTTGGAGGACGTTGTGATATTACATCTGAAGAGCCATCAGGCCTGAAACACAGCTCTGTTTCAATAACACAGTGCTTCTGGGAAGATTGCGTTCCCAGGTTTCGCTTTTAAAATGGATTGAGGTTGCTACACAGCTTGCTCTCTTACTGTAGGCTATAAAATGTAATTGTAGCTTTTCCCCAATATAAATAATGATAGCAACAACTGGCAAACTTTAATGTGTTTTCCATCAGTTTACCTAGAGGATTTACACCGTTCAAATGGAAATGTTCTGGCCCATTGTTCGAGTCTAAGATGAATCCTCCAGTCCTGCAGAACCTGTCAGGATATATATTCTGTATTGATTCTTAGAACCCACCAGCTCGTGTACATGCAGTTCCGGACTACTCATGTCCTTTGAATCTGTTTCCGAGAAATCTGAGCTCAGAGCACATTCTAGAATGCTCTCCATGGAGGAGCAGGGAGCTGTTGTTTCATTCAGCCTGTACAGATCCATCCTACAGGGCCAAGGTGCGTGCCTCGAGCTGTCCACAGATCTAACCTTACTCAGGTCAGTGTGTTTGGGCTCAGGCCCACAGAATGAATACATACCTAGCGCACAATGGTGAACGAGAGAAGAAGGTTGGATTCTCCCACACTTTCACAGTTGCTTAAAAGAGTGTTTGAATGAAAGGAAGTTACATCATTTTTTCCTTTGTACAAACAAGGTTCTTTAAGAGCTGTTGAAAGCTGTGTTAGAGAGAAATTTGCTGAACTTTGGGTCAGGCTCCACTGCTGAGGGTATGTTCTTACAATGCAATAAGATTCTGCCGGTGTATTCAAGGCAAGACCACTGGTGTCTCGCAGTGAAAATGTGGATGTTTCACAAATAAAGAACATGGGATGCATTATTGTGTAATCAAAGAAGTAAACAAACATTCAGCCTTACTGTATCCATGACTGTGTACTGTACTCTTGATATAAAGTCCAGAAGATTCTGGGGAAACGTCTGCCATTTTGCTTTCATTAGCTAAAATCCAAGAGAGTTCTAGTTGTTTATCCCCATGTTGCTGACGCATGGTGTGCAGAACCAGTTTGAATATTTCATTGCTCTGACAGCAGTGTGAGACTGAAGGCAGTGTAGGAGTTGTGTGGGTAAGGAGGATTGTGTGTGTGTGTGTGTGTGTGGGGGGGGGGGGGGGGACTGTATTCTCCCACAGAGACTGCTTTCAGATCCATTGCTACCAGGACATGCATGCAGATTGGGCTCTCTCTCTCTGTCTCGCTGGCTGCCAGGCTGCTTGGGTGTGCCAGCCCAGCCCCGAGGAGGACACATGAGGATGCACTCTCTGAGCCCAGCCACGGCTTGTCAAGTCTTCTCACTTGGTGCTTCGTGAGGCTGCAATCGAGATGGCAAGAGGCGCTTGACCCCTATAGCAACCAGCAACCAGTAGGCACACCAACACAAGTCAAACACACTCACACTAACATATGGCAAAAACACACACACATACATAAACACACACACACACATACACACTCTCGCCCAGTCTCCCGAAATAGTAGTCTGACCTGATTGCAAACAACTGTTGTGTTGGAACTGCCATGATAGTGATGTCATCACACAAGGACAGGTGAGGGCTACAGACAGACAGACAGAGAGAGAGACAGACAGACAGACAGACAAGGATCTCTAATAGGAGTCCCACATGTTCCCCAGGTACTGTTTGAGGTGAGGCCTCAGGGAAGCTCAAATAGCTTTCCTTGCTGGGAAAAAGCCTGAGTTTAATGGCTTCCACTGTAGTGAGCCACACAGCCTGTGTCATTGTGCTGCTGTGTGTAGCCAGAGGTGATCATGCAGTCCTAATGTTCTGCAGTTAGTTTAACAACCCCACACATCTATATTTCATGAAGGACACCCTAGAGACCCCCAGGGTCCTAAAGGGTGTATCCTTGGGCAGCCCTGTTTAGAAATCCAGAACAGTGGCATACATAAAAAAAGGAGCAATTGTCCCTTAAATTTACAACTCAGTTCTCACCTCTGGATTTATTTTATCTAACAGGTCAGGCACTGTCTGTCTGTCTGTCTGTCTGTCTGTCTGTCTGTCTGTCTGTCTGTCTGTCTGTCTGTCTGTCTGTCTGTCTGTCTGTCTGTCTGTCTGTCTGCCTGCCTGCCTGCTTGCCTGCCTTTAACACTTAATAATGAGAAGACTAGTAAATACCAGTTATGAGTCATAAAGGAGAAGTGTACGTACATACTGTGAATGTAAGAACTCGTCTTCACACGAACACGTACACACTTCGAGATAGTATTGATGTTTGCTGTTACTGTGTTGATTGGCTATTAACAGGGTTTGAGACCTTAGTCTAAAATTTGAACTATCAAAGGAATAGTGGTGTTATTAAGGACTTTGTCATCTTGTCCTCTTCCTTCTCTCCCTGTCTCAGTACTACTCTCATCCAACTCCTCTTCCTCTCCTCTGTCCTGCACTTCTTCCCCCCCCCCCCCCCCGCCCCCCCCCCCCCCTCAGCCAGGCCCTGTGAGACAGGGATGGATGGACATCACTTCTCCAGATCAATCAGGCAGAGAGCTCCACAAGATCATCTTTCTGCCATCCGTCTCTACCTCTCCACCTTTGCTCTGTCAATACATAAACTATCCCCAACCCCCCACACCATCCTCTCCTCAACCTGTCTCTACCACAATATGTTTGTGCTTGTGTTTGAGTGTGAGAACAGAGAGAGAGAGAGATACACAGAGAGACAGAGAAAGATAGAGAGAGAGAGAGAGAGAGAGAGAGAGAGAGAGAGAGAGAGAGAGAGAGAGAGAGAGAGAGAGAGAGAGAGAGAGAAAGAGAAAGAGAAAGAGAAAGAGAAAGAGAAAGAGAGAGAGAGAGAGAGAGAGAGAGAGAGAGAGAGAGAGAGAGAGAGAGAGAAAGAAAGAGAAAGAGAGAGAGATTGACAGAGGAAATAGAGGAAGAGTGCAATAGACGTGCAAGAAAGAAGGAGGAGAGGAAGACAGAGAGAGCTAGTGTGTGATAAAGGTGGTTGTTGTTGGTGTGTGTGTGTGTGTGTGGTGGGGGAGGTGGTATTGATTGTTTCCATTGTGGTATAATTGCAATTAAAGGTTGCAAATAGCCCAGAGGATCAGTTTCACTGCTGACACCCTGCAGGTTGAATGGGAGCATTGATGCATCTCAACACTTAGCGACTGTTAGCAGGAAAACAGCCAATGATACTCTGCTGGTCTCTGGAGACACTCTCTGCATTAGTGTCATGTGTGCAGTAACTGTCAGCACTGGAAATCCACATAGCTCATCAAGGGAGCTTTGAAAGGCTTCTAAAATGGTACCTTGAAGGCTGCTGTTACACAGCTGTTATCACCATAGGTTATGCGGGTGTCAACTGTACTGACTGTAATGGTGTGCTTCTCTGGTCTGATTAGGAAGCTGCTCTCATTACTCTCATTGTGTGCAGCAGGGCAGAACACTGACAATGTCGTGTGGTTAGGAAAGCCTGCTGACAATGACAAACATGGGTATGAGTGATGCATTTACGTAGCAACTATAAGTATTCTCACTCCTGCCTGCCTGGCAGGTTTGAAATGTTTTAATGCAACATCCCCCCTCCACGACCCTGAATTTGCTCTACGGCTATTCATTGCTTTGGTTGAATAATCTTGAATCTTTTACATACACAGTCAATTTTTAAAGACCTATTCATAACAACCCACAAGGCTTTTTGTCATTGTCAGAGGGTACAGGCTCAATGCTGTGTATTTGTCTGTACATGTGTGCTTCTATGCTTCATTTGGCACCATGGAAATATGTTCCACTGGGGCCCTTTCAGAGGTCAAAAAGTTCAGGTTCAGAAAGCAGAACTACCCCAATTCATGTTGGTTCCAGCCATTCGCTGAGCAAGCTGATTCCAATCATCTAGATATGCAAATGAGGACAACTAAAGCAGACTGGCTACAGCAGCTAGCCCAGTGCTTAGGTTGCCTGGGTGTCTATGGTATTGATCAGTGGCAGCCATATAAATCCTGCAAACATGGTATTTTAAGACCCCCTCACTCATCTCCCATCCTTGATGATGCTTCTTCCTGTGAGGGCAGTATCCTTGATGATGCTTCTTCCTGTGAGGGCAGTAAAGGCTCATTAGGATTTGAATGTTTCATACTCAAGCAGAGAGGTGCTGGGGACTGAGGTCCCTGCTATCTGATAGCTCCTCTTTCCAGACTGCCAGCGCCGTGAGAGGACAAGGAAAGAAGAGGAGGAGGGAGGGCGGGGGACGAAGGAAAAGGGGAGGATGAGAATGATGAGGTAGAGGTGGAGGAAAAGGGAAAAGGAGGGGGAGATGAAGAGGGGAGTCAGGAGAGGACAAGGACACACAGTCTGGTGTGGACGTACAGCTGGGTGCCCAGTAGGTACAACAACAGAAACACTTCTGTCACAACCAGAACAGCTGTGCTCACATCAGACAAGGTTGAGTCGTTCAGACATGGTTTGACAAAATGGGCTACAGGGACTTTTAAGTGCAAACTCCAGCCTAGATCCACTGTGATGCCAGCCATGTCCAACTTTCTATGTTTTTACTAGTCAGGCTGAACTCTATGAGGAAGCCATGTACTGCAAATAATTTAGTAGCACCATAGCACATGGAATTGGAAGACTTTCCTTCCATTTGAACGAGAGTCACAGAATATATTTTCTCGTTCAGTCAGCTCTGCAATCTCCGTCAGCCAATGACGCACTGTGAATACCCGATAGACTTCCTATCTTTCGACCAATCAGCGCATCTCATTATTATTGGAACCTCAATTTCCTGTCCTGAATGAGACATCTTCATGGGAACCAAATCCAGTCTTCATTAACGAAGCAAACATCTTTAATTAAAACATCCACTTTGATCTTGTCTTTAGATTCATTCCTCTGCTGAGCCAAGGTTGTGTGGGGGGAGAGGGAAGGAGCGAAGGAGAGAAGGAGGGAAGGAGGGAGGGAGGGAAGGAGGGAAGGAGAGAAGGAGAGCAGGAGGAAGGAGAAGCAAGCAGCAGCGATCCAGAAGAGAGGGTGAAAGAGGCGGAGAGGAGGAGTGAACAGGGTAACAGGAGGCTGGATGGAGTTAACTTCGCCTTTCCATGAGAAAATCAGCGCTGTGCTGTTTTCCAACACGTCTGTGACTTTGTGGCAAAACTAGATCCAGCTCTTCTTGTATCTCTTTAAGACGCAGATAAGGTTATAATCCAAAACGCAGACAGTTTTAATGACTTTCATTCCAATTAACGAAACACGTAAAGGAACACAGTGGTTAGAGACTCTTCCATTGTCCAAAGAGCCATTGTTGAAGTTATCTATGCCCTGGACTGCCAAGAGCTGGTGAATGGCCTCTTTAACGCTCGTTTTAACAAGTAGTTTGGGTCAGAATGAACTCACATACCCTCAGTGATATCCCTGTGAAGGTCAAAGAGTTCACATTCACACTACATCCCTGGCACAGAATTGACCATAAATCCAAAGTTCTTACATAAAATATCTACTTTATTATTTGAATGTGCCGACTTTTGTGTTTCATTCACAGTTTGTTGCGGTATCCTAAGATAGCATCTGCAGCAATCTGTAGCCACTTAGTATTTTCTTACAGTAAAAAGATAGCATAGCACATACACACTGAAATAAATGGTATGTGTGCATCTAAGCTTATTTTACAATTTTTTACTGAAATCACCTCACTTCGAATGTTACTGAGCTCAAGTGGTTCATTTCAGACATTTAGCTCCATCTAGTGATTGTCTGTATTAACAACACACTGACTTCTTACTGAATTCATTTTCTTTCCAAAGACTTTCCAAAAACAAAATGAATGGCTGGACTTTCAATGACTGTCCGCATGGATTTAAGTTTTGACTTTCTACCTGCACAGCACATGCACGGAACTCATTTGAGTTCAAATCCAAAACCAATCTACTCACAACCTCCAGTCCATCTATCCTGCTGTGTTCTCACTCTCTGCCCCTCCAGATCAGTGTAGGCAGGATGGGTCAAAGCCAGTGGAAAAGCAACAGATGTCTATGGGCCCACAAGTCACAGCTTTGGCTGGCCTCCAACAGGCAGCCCAAAACAAAGCAGTTTACACATATTAAAAACGCTTTTTACTACTGAATATTTCTTTGAAAGAGGTTCTTTGAGGAAGTGTCAAGATGGAAAACCCTTCCAATTTCTGACGCTCCAATTTGAAACACTGAAAAGCCATTTGGGTCAGATGGCCGAGCGGTTAGGGAGTCGGGCTATTAATCAGAAGGTTTCCGGTTCGATGTCTGGCCGTGCCAAATGATGTTCGGCGTGTCCTTGGGCAAGGCACTGCACCCTACTTGCCACGGGGAGAATATCCCTGTACTTACTGTAAGTCACTCTGGATAAGAGTGTCTGCTAAAAGACTAAATGTAATTTCTGACCAGAAAATGTCTCTATTTGCGACTCCAAAGATCTGGAAAGGGTTCCTATTGGAAGTCGTTTAAAGGGTTCTTCTCTGCTACAAATTACTTCAAAAAACGTTCAAGGACATTCAACTTACAGTAAGTTGACTGCAATCCTGTAGAAACATACAGTCCACATCCATTTAAATATAGTTCAACAAGCAAATACAGAGCTGGGAATAAACAAGGCCAAGGACAGAACAAACGAGATAGAGAGTCCTGGTGGGAGAATCCCCACAGCCATGCTGGAGTGATAACCATGAGAATAAGCCCAGGTGCAGTCTGCAGGGCGGATGCTGAGTAGGCCAGTCTCGGCCAGCCAGCAGGCTCGGCTGATGGTATAAGAGCCAGAGCAGGACTTCGCTGTGCAGAAACCTCAGACTGACAGACTGCAGACATGCTTCGATTTTTCTTGTTAACAGTCCTCGCCGCCCTGGGTAAGACTTGACCATTAGCCGGTTTGTGACCTGGAAACTCTCTCTTTCTCGCTCGCTCGCCCGGTCTTTCTTTCTTTCTCTCTGGCTCTCTCCTTCTGGCCCTCTCTCTTTTCTCTTTTCATCCGTCTTTCTCTCTCTGACCTTCTGTCTCTCTCCTCATGAGCGCAGGCCTGTGTGTGTGTGTAAAGGCATGTGTGTTTCCTCTCTGCAGTGGTGGCTGAGTTGGAGCCCCAGCCCAGGTACCTGGAGGACAGCGTGGAGGAGAGAGTTGTGGGTGGTGAGGTGGCCAGACCCAACTCCTGGCCCTGGCAGGTAACACATTCAAAGACAGTGCCGTCCTGTCATGTAAATCAAGTGCACCTATCACAGCCTATGAAAACAATGTTTGCACCCTACAATGTTTTCACAGGTTCTAGTTGATGTATTTACAGTGTCAAGTAACAAAACTGAAAACAACAAATCAATAAAGTCACACAGTCAAAAAGCAAATGAAGCTGTTTGACCTGCCTGCTTTCTCCAGGGCTCTCTCTCTCCAGGGCTCACTCTCTCCAGTGCTGTCTCCAGTGCTCTCTCTCTCCAGTGCTCTCTCTCCAGTGCTCTCTCTCTCCAGTGTTCTCTCTCCAGTGCTCTCTCTCTCCAGTGCTCTCTCTCTCCAGTGCTCTCTCTCCAGTGCTCTCTCTCTCCAGTGCTCTCTCTCTCTAGTGCTCTCTCTCTCCAGTGCTCTCTCTCTCCAGTGCTGTCTCCAGTGCTCTCTCTCTCCAGTGCTGTCTCCAGTGCTCTCTCTCTCCAGGGCACTCTCTCCAGTGCTCTCTCTCTCTCCAGTGCTCTCTCTCCAGTGCTCTCTCTTGGTACACCTTTATAGAGGCTGTAAGAAAAGGCTAACAATGCTTTTTGGATGTGTGTCCTGGTCAGGTCTCTCTGCAGTACCTGTCTGGCAGCTCCTACCACCACACCTGTGGAGGAAGTCTGATCAAGAGAGGCTGGGTGATGACTGCTGCTCACTGTGTGGATCGGTAGGACACACACACACTCACCCACACACACTCACACACACACACTCTGACACACACACACACACACATACTGACACGCACACACACACACACACACACACACACACACACACACACACACACACACACACACACACACACACACACACTGACACGCACATGGAGCATGCAAAAGCACTGGGTTGCAACAATTACCAACCAGATAATCATCTGCTTCTTCTACCTGCACAGCACCAGAACCTGGCGGGTGATCCTTGGAGAGCACGACCTGAAAAAAAACGAGGGTTCAGAGCAGATCATGACCGTCAGCAAAGTGCACATTCACTCCAAGTGGAACTCCAACAACGTTGCCGGCGGGTCAGAACACACCCCGCCTGAAAGAAATAATGACTACAATTTGTAACATGGTGACATTGTGACAAGAGCGTAGTGATAATAACAATGCTTTGCAACAGGGGAGTGGATGACTTCAAGTAGCTATTTTGAGAGAAAGAAAATCGTTATTTTCAAAGATACTTCCATTTGAATACACAGCACAATCTGAAGAACAACTAAAGTAACAACTACTTAGTGATGTTAAATACAGAAAACAAAACACTCCGTTTAGAGAACCTCATTGGATTAGATGCATCTAGTCTGAGGTTGGCTGTACAAATGAGGGTTGTTACATTTGTCTCACAGCAATTGCCACCAAGGGACAACTCCACTTGTCTCATTGCAGTGGTTGACACAAATCAAGTGCACCTAGGTACTGTACATATGTAAATAATAAATGACCTTTGAGGTTTCCAGCTTTATAATTCCTTCCTGTCTTCCTCAGGTGGGACATCGCTCTGCTGCGCCTGTCCTCTGATGCTACTCTCAACTCCAAGGTCCAGCTGGCCTCCCTGCCCCCCTCTGGACAGATCCTGCCCCACAAGAACGTCTGTTACGTCACCGGCTGGGGACGCACTTCCAGTGAGTTCAAATACAAACAGACCTACTTGATTCATTATCAGAATAGGTGTGCAATACATAATTGCAATTACTCACCCCTACAGCATTGTTCCTATATCTTCCTCATCCTTTCCACATCCATGCTTCCACTTCTCTGACTTCCATCCTTTTGTGTTTCCCCCAGCTGGAGGGTCCCTTTCTAACCAGCTGAAGCAGGCCCATCTGCCCCTGATCGACCACCAGACCTGCACCAGCAGAGGCTGGTGGGGCAGCACCGTCAAGACCTCCATGGTCTGTGCTGGAGGTTCCATGGAGGCTGGATGCAACGTGAGTCCACCGTTAAGAGATATGTTCAGTACAGTCATGGTTAGAACTTTGAAGTTATTGACTGTTGGCCAAACAGTCTATGTTCTCACCTATGGAAATGGATAAGTGCCTTTTTTATGAAAGTGAAATGTAAAGGGAATAAATAATAATTTCCCTCTCTCTCTTTCTCTCTCTGTCCTCCAGGGTGACTCTGGTGGACCCCTGAACTGCCAGGTGAACGGCCAGTATGTGGTGCACGGCATTGCCAGCTTCGTGTCCGGGCAGGGCTGCAACGCCCACCAGAAGCCCACCGTGTTCACCCGCGTGTCCGACTACATCAGCTGGATGAACGGGGTCAGTATCACAGAACGCTGGCAGCTCCACCTGTTTCACAGAGGAATAGGAGTCCAAACCATGGAGAATTGTTTATATTAGTACTGTACTGTATGTTTCACTTACTGGACATTTAGAGAAACAACTTTTATGTTGTTTGCTTGAATTCCTTGCATTCATAAAAAAATAAAAATATGAACAAAGTTGAAAGTTAAGGTTCATGAAGGCAAGAAGATCACAGTTTAAAACTGATAACAATTGAATGAAAGAAGTATGTTTGTTCATGCAACATTTTTTTTTTTCATGTTTACTAAAACATAAATTGAAGTTTAATCGCTACCATTTTACAGTGTAGGATCTGAACACAGACTCTGAATGCCATTCTGAACTTATAAAACACTGTTGGCTCATGAAACAAAGAAGTGACATCATGTTTCCCCCTTTCCAGATCATGGGTTGAAAAGAAGAGTGACCACTGGAGGGGAAGAGTTGACGTGCTGGCAGCTGCATAATCTCTCTGAAACATCGGCTGTTATTTGTGGCAATAAACCTTGTCAAGCAACACTATGTGATCCAGTGTGATGTATATATACAGTATCTCATCTCATAAATAGATATGCAATACTTGAGATAAACATGTTTGTGTTTGGACTTCAACTTTTGTCAAAATGTAGCTCATGTCGAATAATGAAACGAAAGGGATGAAAACTGCCAATATTGTTTCCAAACATCACATACTAGTGTCAATATTTCAGTTCAGTTCAAAGAATAATTATGTGGAAAATTGTATCAGTTATTTCAGGTGGAAGTCATATCAAAGATATAAGATGGGTCACTGAGAAACCATGGAAACAGCAGTTCCAATTCTCCAGATTCACATTATTCATAAAACGATATATATTTTTACCTCTCCAACTTATGGGAGCACTAAAAGTCCTTGGACGTTGCCAAATGCAGTTATCTGGTACTGTATTCCAACACTATATTCAAAAGATTCAAAACATTTATATCTGCAGAGAATTTTCTTGATATAAAATGGGAGCATTTCCAGAGCATGTCCATTTTAGCATACGACAGTAAGAGGTTGATTTGTCTCGAGAGCAGCGTTTCATCAGGCAGGAGTGTTAATGTGTGTCATCAGTGCATGAGTCACATTGTGCAACTGACAGATGCTGAAGTCCAGTCTAGAATCTGGGCTTTGTATTTACTGTAGGAGACTGTATTTGAGTGTGACAATTTAAATAAAACAGACAGAAGAAGACAATACGAAGATGGGAGTAAAGTCCCAACTCTGATTCATTACTGACAGTAAGAAAGGCATGTGTTGAAAGAGTGTTGAAAGAATGAAGGTCAGATGGCTGAGCGGTTAGGGAATCAGGCTAGTATTCAGAAGGTCGCCAGTTCGATTCCCGGCTGCGCCAAATTATGTTGTGTCCTTGGGCACTTCACCCTACTTGCCTCGGGGGAAATGTCCCTGTACTTACTGTAAGTTGCTCTGGATAAGAGCGTCTGCTAAATGTAAATGTAGTGTTAAGCTGCAGAATGATCAGTAGCAAGAACAGTAGATGGCTGCATTAGGGCATCTTAGAAGGGTACGGACACATCAATAAATTGCCGATTCAAGCCATTTATTGCATGCCGATTATATAATAATACTAAATTGTATTTCCAAGGCGCCTTTCTTGGCACTCAAGGACACCGTGTGAGGTACAAAAAAACATTAAAAGCAGCAGAAAAAAAAGAGCACAACAACATTAAAAACAACAGAAGGAAGCAGTGCAATTGACACATAAGACAAAGTAATAAACATTATATCTTTACTGTAATGTAAAACTGTCCAAGATTTTATGCCATAAAATGGGAGTGGAGTACTAAAAGATGTAAAGATGAAGACTAATATGTTTATAAAAGAATCAAACCTGACAATGTATTTAACCTCATCGTCATTAAATCCCACCACATAGTCCCAGAGCACAAAACCAACGTATCTGAGACTGTGTCACTGTCAAAGGACTTTTCCTGCTCATTCTCTCTCTGCAGACCAGGCTTGGATTCCCAGCCCTGACACTTTCTCTATCCCTCCAGTCTCACTCCCAATCTAACTTCATCCTGTCTCATGAACGTCGGAAAAAGTTACCAAGAGGTCATTCCGAGTCATGCGATATCAACGTGATACCGCACAGATGGGCACCTGCTAAGCAAACAGTCCTTGGTCCCATCCAGCAGGCTCTGCTGAGGGTATAAGAGAAGGAGACTCCTGTGGACACTTCCAACAGACAGACTGCAGACATGCTTCGATTTTTCCTGTTAACGGTCCTCGCTGCCCTGGGTAAGACTTTATGACCATTAGTCGTTTTGTGACCTGAAAACACCTCTCTCTTTCTCGCTTGGTCTTTCTCTCTCTCTCTCTCTCTCTCTCTCTCTCTCTCTCTCTCTCTCTCTCTCTCTCTCTCTCTCTCCTTCCAGCCCTTTTCTCCTCTTTCCATCCGTCTTTCTCTCTCTCTGACCTTCTCTTTCTGATGTCCGGGTCTCTCCTCATGAGTGCAGGCCTGTGTGTGTGTGTGTGTGTCTGTGTGTCTGTGTGTAAAGGTATTTGTATGTTTCCTCTCTCTGCAGTGGTGGCTGAGTTGGAGCCCCAGCCCAGGTACCTGGAGGACAGCGTGGAGGAGAGAGTTGTGGGTGGTGAGGTGGCCAGACCCAACTCCTGGCCCTGGCAGGTAACACATTCAAAGACAGTGCCGTCCTGTCATATAAATCAAGTACACTTGATGTATTTCGTATGTCGTTGAAGTAGAAGAGCGTTAAGTTGTGGTATCTCAAAATGGTGTCATCTGTCTGTGCTGGTCAGATCTCTCTCCAGTACCTGTCTGGCGGCTCCTACCGCCATACCTGTGGAGGAAGTCTGATCAGGAGAGGCTGGGTGATGACTGCTGCTCACTGTGTGGACAGGTAGGACACACACACGCTGACACACACACTCACATGCACAAGCTGCAAACACGTGTGGCCTTATGGGAAGACAGATAAAGTGTTATGAACGTGAGTTTCCTCGCACGCACAGCTCCAGGACGTGGCGTGTGGTTCTTGGCGACCACAACATCTACTCCAGCGAAGGCTCAGAGCAGATCATGAGCGTCAGCCGAGTCGTCATCCACCCTAACTGGAACGCCAACTACCTTTCTAGCGGGTCAGTAGGCAAACCATCTTCTCTATCCCCAACCCACGACCATATACAGTATCAAGCATTAGGCTGAGATGAGGCGAAGCGTCGGTTTAAAATACTGGGGAGTTTCAGCACAGAGAGAGATGGATCTGCAGACTGCTCCTGTCTTCCTCAGGTGGGACATCGCTCTGCTGCGCCTGTCCTCTGATGCTACTCTCAACTCCAAGGTCCAGCTGGCCTCCCTGCCCCCCTCTGGACAGATCCTGCCCCACAACAACCCCTGTTACATCACCGGCTGGGGACGCACTCAGAGTGAGACACACAGACTTCACACACACACACACACACATATCAGGAATTAAATAAGTCCATTATTTACCCTTAAGGCAATTACATTTCAGTATCGCTAGGTCTGCTAGTATTGCCAGGTTAAACCAAGCTTATTGTGCTGGCGTTGGATCTTGCATTTCCATGAAGAAGGCTGCTTGGAGCAGAAAAGACAGTTAGACAGGAGAATATGTGGACACGCAATGTACATATGTCTATGAAACATGTCATTTTACTTTGTGATACATAGAAATGTCTGTTCATGACTCCTCTTACCTCCCAGCTGGTGGGCAGCTGTCTGCTGATCTGAAGCAGGCATACCTGCCCGTGGTCGACCACCAGACCTGCACCAGCAGCGGCTGGTGGGGCAGCACCGTCAAGACCTCCATGGTGTGCGCTGGAGGCGGCAGCCTGTCCGGATGCCAGGTGAGGAGAGCTGCTCTTAGGAATCACAAGGGCTCACGAAAAGACAGTCCCTGACAGAGTCGACTCGGCCTTGCTGTGGTAGACACATGCACTGCCTTCTCTGTTCTTGTTCAATAGAGCATCTTTAAAAGTACCAGGAAATGTCTTACTCATCATGACCCTACATAGTCCTCAAACTACAGCCCTTTACTCTACTCTACCAACCCCCACCCCCTCCTCCTCTCCTCCAGGGTGACTCCGGAGGCCCCCTTAACTGCCAGGTGAACGGCAAGTACGTGGTCCACGGCGTGACCAGCTTTGTGTCGTCCTCCGGCTGCAACGCCCAGCGGAGGCCCACCGTGTTCAGCCGCGTGTCCGACTACATCAGCTGGATGGACGGGGTCAGTGCTACGTCTGTTTATGGGAGATTGACTGGGTTTTAAATGAACATGTGAGAAGCCAACCTGTGATGTGCACTCAGAGTCTGTCCATCTATGGGCATATTTGTCAATGGTCTTCCTTCAAATCGTTTGGCAAAGTTTTTACTGAAGTGTCAGAGATGCTATTCAGAATGAATGTCAGATGACTTAAAGTTGCTCAAAACAGCTGCAGGACTCCCTGGTACTTTTTGAGAGCCTCTCAGTGATACTTTCTGGGCTCTTATTGGTCCATCAGAGAAACAAGGAAAAAGGAAGATAGGTGTCCAGGTTTGAAAGAATCCCAGCCAATATATATTGTAATGTCCGGGATGTTGTGGTGATTTAGGACTGTTCTAACTGTCATTGTGTTCCTTCCTCCCAGATCATGGGCTGAATGTAAGAACAATCCGCAGAGACAGACAGAACCCAAATCCAAGGACCTGTTCCTGAATCACAAAACCGTCTGCCTGACTGCAACCAAAGATAATAAAAGCTGCATTTAAAAGTTATTCCATAGTGGTCTCTGGTTATTACATGTGGGATTGGTTTCATAATTACATTTGTTTTAAAGTTTATTCGTGAATGAACTTCATGTATTTACAGACTCGTTGTACAATATAATGAGCCACTGCAACCTTCGCACACATCCTGTAACACCACAGTGATAAAAAGGTTAATATGATACAGCACACATAACACCAGAATCCATTTGTGATTTAGAGAAGGTTAAACGTTTTACTCACTGTGTGAGGGTTAATGTTCAATCCAAGCCTAGAATCACGATTGGATACTTTGTCAAATGCACCAGGAACAACTTTGTACATGAGTAATCACAGCAAATGCAATGGTTGGTTTATAGAGGGATGCAAGGAAACACAGAATGAGAAGCACAGACGTTCTGCAAAGGGACTAATGGAGACTCTGAAGAGAGGAAAAGGAGACTGACTGTTATAAAAATAATACAAAGAACTCTGATCTCTCTGAAAGGACTGTGCTCTAATCACAGCAGACATGCCCTGAACACGGCTGAGGGGAGCTTTCCTGTCCATGACAAGTTCATGAACACATTCTCTCCTTTCAGGGTTCATGAGTTGCTGGCAACTGTAAACCGATGTGCGTCATCATTTAAAAAAAGCTATAATATCTACCAACCAGACAGTCAGTCAGATGTCGAAAGAAAAGTGTCATAATTAGGGATACAGTGATCGACAGTTGAAAGTGCTGCATTATCTGTTGCCTTTGAGCGGGCAACAGAGCACAGCTACATGAGGATTTAATCCTAGTTTCTTCTGTTCACACACGCTCTCTGACTGCTGATGAAAGGCTGAGAACAACCTTGGTTATGCAGGTTACCCAAGTGTGTTGCTCAACAGGCTCTGAACAAACCAAAAACAGAACAAAATGGATTCCAGGTTAAAGCGGAGGTTCTATTGGGACGGTGGAACCATACGTTTAACTCTTGACCCAGACAGTTAGACGATGAAACTGCTTTTCCTGCACCCAGTCAATATCTTCTTCATCATTAAAAACAATTGATCTGTGCCCCCTTCCCCTTCTCAGTGCATCATTTATGGTTAATCAATACATTAAATCTCACTCTAAATCTAAAATATGGGAGAATTAGACTATTATCCAATAATTGTAGTCTAATTAATAGATCACCTCCACTGGCTGATTCTGTGTTAATCAGGATATACTCGGTCCAAAGAAATACTGATAACGGTTAATCTGCATGTTAAATTATTATTTTTTTCGTTCTTTCAGTCATATTCTTTTACCACATGAACAGAAGTGACTTGCTTACGTTGCAGTTGTTCTATAGATTGTGGTGGTGGTTTCCTGATAACATGATCCTAGCCGCTCCAAGAAATCCCTGACTAAAATGACATTACAAAGCCTGTACGCAGGTTCACCAGATGAAAACGGACAGCACATTGTCATATTCAATCAGATGGCTGAGCGGTTAGGGAGTCGGACTAATAATCAGAAGGTTGTTGGTTCGATTCCCGGCCGTGCCAAATGACAATGAGTCCTTGGGCAAGGCACTTCACCCTACTTGCCTCGGGGGGAATGTCCCTGTACTTACTGTAAGTCGCTCTGGATAAGAGCGTCTGCTAAATGACTAAATGTAAAAGGTAATGTAATCAAATAGACATGTATTTGTGCAGCCTTTTTATGACCCATGACACACATAGCTCACATAACAGGAGCGTACTTTCATCATACGTGAGCGTGACATGTCCCATCCACTTTTTGAAAAAGACAAATCTGTCTTTTTCAATTCTATTTCATGGCCCCATCTTCAGTTACATATTTTAAAAAGCTGCCCCTCCCGCATTTGAAAACAAATGTATATGCTCCTGTCCCAAATGCCCAGAGAACTGCTCCTAAACCCTCTAAGACAAGGAAAACCTCCCAGGAGAAGTGGAAGAAACCGTGGGAGGAGCAATTCGGCGAGGGATCCCCTCCTCCAGAGACAGCTGGTGACACAGAGAAGTGCTGACCCACGGGCTGAACAGTGTCCTTCATCAAGAGTTAAGATACAAACACAAACGAGAAAAATGGATGGTGAAACACATACTATATCTAGAGTTCCAAATCAATGCTTCCAGTTGGCTCATGTCAGTTTAAGCAGTTGTAGCCAAAGAGCTGGGATTAATGCTGTCCAGACAAACGTTTGTGTGGGCCCAGCCTGCCCACGCCAATATCCGACCTTGGCTGGAAAGTGTAGGATCAGCACAACGCCACAGGATGTATACCAGAACCAGGTAGACGGATAGAAGCATTCCCTACACAAACACAACCAACATCATAACCAGCAGATGATAACCAAAGAACTCTCCACCCTTTCTAAATGCAAAGCTGAACAGTGGATATCAGCTATACCGTGAGAGGGGTCACACCTGGGCCTGGCTGTGAGAATCCAATCTACAGCCAATGAGGGTATAGAGTGGAAGGCCTCCTCCACAGGGCATGGACAGTAGTCAGAGTTTAAAAGCTGAGCTGACATGCAGCTGACACTCAACACCGCCGCTGGACAGACATGCTGAAGCTACTCTTACTGACAGTCCTCGCAGCCCTAGGTGAGTCCTGCCTGGAGCATGGCTGTCTTGTCTCTAAGCAAACCGTGTAGTTCAGGAGGGTGAGGGCTGTTTTACTAGAGACAAAAGCAAGTGCTGCTGGTGATGTGGGTCAAATGAATGTTCAGAGGTAAAGTGATTTCGATTGATTCGTTCATTAGACATTCCTGTAGTAGGTTAGTCACCAGAGGCAAAGGTCTGTCTCAAGAGGTTGACCTGTTTCCATATCAAAAGAAATAGGAAAAATATTAATAGAATAATAGAGCAAATAACACTGGGTGGGAGCCAGCCGGCCGGCCAGTCAGCCAGCCAGCCAGCCAGCCAGTCAGTCAGCCAATCAGCCAGCCAGCCAGTCAGCCAGTCAGTCAGTCGGCCAGTCAGCCAGCCAGTCAGTCAGCCAATCAGCCAGCCAGCCAGTCAGTCAGTCGGCCAGTCAGCCAGTCAGCCAGTCAGTCAGCCAATCAGCCAATCAGCCAGTCAGCCAGTCAGCCAGTCAGCCAGTCAGCCAGACTTCTTCTTCTTGTGTGTTCTTAGTGCTGGCAGAGCAGGAGCCGGAGCCTCGCTTCCTGGAGGACCTGGAGGACAGTGTGGAGGGGAGAGTGGTGGGTGGTGAGGTGGCTAAACCCAACTCCTGGCCCTGGCAGGTAACACATTCACAGACACTGGACTTCACTGGACTTCACTGGACTTCACTGGACTTCACTGGACTTCACTGGACTTAACTTACTATAATGAACTAGGAAGCATTTGTAGCTCGTTTGACATGTTCCTCTTCTCTCCCCATCAGATCTCTCTCCAGTTTAAGTCTGGCAGCTCCTACCGTCACACCTGTGGAGGAAGTCTGATCAGGAGAGGCTGGGTGATGACTGCTGCTCACTGTGTGGACAGGTAGGACACACACACTCACACATACACTCACACATACACACATACACACACACACACACACTGACATGCACACACACACACACACTCTGACACGCACGCACACCGACACACACACAATTGTTCATTCCTCCAAGCTGTCTGTGTGCATCCGTGTTGATGTTTGTGTGTGTGTCTACAGCCAAAGGACTTGGCGTGTGGTTGTCGGCGATCACAGCATCTCCAAACACGAGGGCAATGAGCAGTACATCTCCGTCAGCAGGGTGTACGTACACCCCAACTGGGTGTCAAACCGCATCAACAACGGGTCAGACAAGTTGCCACTCTGTTGAAATCTGTGCTGGTACACATTGTATCTGTCAAGGAATGAACCAGAAGCTCTTGTAATGGATAACCAGACCCTTTGAAGCAAAATGTTATGAGCATTATATAACTTATGTCTCATTTACATAACACAATGTTATTAGATACTCTGCACAATGTATCGTGTTGATTTGTTACTGTATTAAGTCAATGATTGATTATGCTGTACCTTGACAGGTATGAGCAACATTCTAATAATAACCTTCCTCTGCTGAGTAAATCAAAGGTTGTTGTTTTTCGAATGTTCCTACAAGGTTAAACTGTTATTAATTAGGAACAGTCCCTCGGTCTAATTATAATCCGTTCTCAAAATTGTTTACGCCCAATTAGTCATAACATTCAAAACAATAACCTTTAAATTCAGCTCCTTGTCAGGATACAAATTAAAAGACGGAGAGGCTGAGTGATTTCTTGTATCTCCTCCATAATTCCTTCCTGTCTTCCTCAGGTGGGACATCGCTCTGCTGCGCCTGTCCTCTGATGCTACTCTCAACTCCAAGGTCCAGCTGGCCTCCCTCCCCCCCTCTGGACAGGTCCTGCCCCACAACAACCCCTGTTACATCACCGGCTGGGGACGCACTTCCAGTGAGACACACAAACACACACACACACACACACACACTGTCGTGCTCTTCAGGGTTACCGCTATGCTGTGTGGATCTCTGATGAAGATAGGGGACCTGAAGGGCCGGAATGGGACTTAAAAGGCCATGCTCAGAAGACATCTGGTCTTCTCCTGAAGAAGGAGTTGCTGTACAATGTCTGTATAAACTATAGTGGATGAATCTATGACTCCTTTCATCTCCGAGGTGGTGGCTCTACATCTGACCTGCTGAAGCTGGCCTATCTGCCTGTGGTGGACCACAAGACCTGCTCTCTTGGCAACTGGTGGGGTGGTGGGGTCAAGACCTCCATGGTCTGCGCTGGAGGCGGCAGTCTGTCTGGATGCCAGGTGCAGTAAGCCTTAGAACGCTGGAGGAAAATTCTAACCTTCTCACACGGTAGAGGTCAACTTGATTCAGCCAATCTGAGAACCGTTGCTTACATTACTGTGAACTAATTGCTCATAGAAAACACACATCATTAGCTGAGTATTTGACAGTATAAAAAAATAAATAATAGGAACCCATATTTTTAAATTTAGCACAGGAAGTGACAACACTCAACAGAAAATACCTCCTCTCTTCCAGGGTGACTCTGGAGGCCCCTTGAACTGCCAGGTGAACGGCAAGTACGTGGTCCACGGCGTGACCAGCTTCGTGTCCAGTCAGGGCTGCAACGTCCAGAGGAAACCCACCGTGTTCACCCGCGTGTCCAACTACATCAGCTGGATGGACGGGGTCAGTCCATCCAAAATCACATTGATTTGATTGATTTGGGTGCTATCTGTATTTACATACAGAGGATTTCTTTTCATTTTGATTTTCTTTCTCATGTAAGCAAAGCCTTTTTCTCGCTGTTCTCTCACAGATCATGAGATAGAGCCAAGGATCAGACCTGAGGCTACTGCGACATCATGACCACCAGCACCAAGACAGCCTGTTTACACCTCCTCAGGCTCGTCTGGAGATGATGCAGCAGAAGTTGCGAGATGTCATACACATTCTCGAATAAAATGATATTCCTATTCCCAATGTGCTGTCCGTTCATAACTGTGTTCCTTTTTGTATTATGAAGGTTACAAAACACAATTACCAAGAGGAGAAAGTTATGTCTAAAGACTTAATCACACAAGTCTCGTTAAAATATGAAAATGTTTTATAGATCTCATATTCAGAATGACAAAAGGCACCACCACTTTGGTGAATTTCAAGGGAGGAAGAATAAGTTCAATACAAACAGTGTCCGTAAAATAATTATTTGCAAATATACTTTGTTATTTACAATTAAGCTAAGCAGTATTTACATTGATTCCCTTTTCAGGATTCTCAGGCGTTCACTTGCTTTGGGGATTGGATTTCTAGTAGAGGAAATACATTCCATTTATCATGAGAGCACAGTGCCAGAACAGTGTTCACCTACATCACCTAAAGATATTTGCTAGACGTCTAGACAACTAGAGCACTGCCAGGATGTCACACGCTGTACTTCACATCTCCTGAGCAGGCCTCAGAATACTCAGAGTACCAGAGTATCAGTAATCCTATGATATTGTGGGATTGCTTGCTATTCCGAGTATTAGTAAAACATTTCTGTCCAGTCCAGGCTCCGGCAGGGGGTCACACCATGCCCTCCACTGTGTCCAGCTTAGGGGGCTCCGGCAGGGGGTCAAACCATGCCCTCCACCGTCTCCAGTTTACGGGGCTCCAGCAGGGGGTCACACCATGCCCTCCACTGTCTCCAGCTTAGGGGGCTCCTCTGCTTCCTGCTGGGTGTTGGTCTGTTTGCAGAGCTGCTGGTACTCCTGGAGGAGTTTCACCACCTCCTCGTTGCCAAACTGCATGGCGTCATCCACAGGCAAGCTCCCCCACCTGCAAGCACAGACACACGGTTGTAAACACGTCCTGCAGTAGCGTACCTGCTGAGGCTGAACGCGCTTGCCTTGTCACATGGGATTCGGTTGTCAAGTCAACTCATGACTCGAGGTGACCTTGCAGGTTAGAGAGATGTTTGTGTCGGATTAGAACGACTGTTGACAGGAATATCTTTCAACTGAACGGCGGAGGGGTCAGAGGAGAGGAAGGTTGTAAGTGAGGATGTGGGTGTGTCTTACCTGTCTTTCACGAAAGGGTTCACTTTGCAAGCAGCTGTCAAAAACCGGACCACTTCAATGTGACCTGAGAGATAACACAGAATCCTAATGGGTTAAGCTCTGAATGAATGTCTTACACGCAAATCATGTTGGAGTACAATAAATCATGACAAAGTATAGCATAGAAAATGATCTTTTTATATCATGTAGTGTATTATATAATGTTATACTGAAGCATGGTATGAATAGCAGCATGACTGAAACCAGCTCACCCTCGGCTGCAGCCACATGAAGGGCAGTTCTAGAGTCATAGTCCTTCAGATCCATTTGCATCGATGACAAAGCGAACCTGAGACATTAACAAGATGAAAATAGAGGACACTTTTTTTTCTTTCTACTGAAATACATAATAGCTATACATTTCCAGGCACCATTACTGTACCATAATCTAAAGCTCTGGAATAAATTGAGAGACCACTGCACCGTTTTCTTTCATTTTTCCAAAACGTTGAGAAGGACCATTTTGAGTGAGGAACAGAAGGGAAAAATTAGCAGTGGCCTGTTAAATTCTACCCTTCTGTTCCTCACTCGAAATGCTCAACTTTTTGAAAAATGAAAGAAATAGGTGCAGTGGTCTATTATATTCCAGATCTGTATGTTTGTAGTTGAGATACAGACCTCCTCAGGGCCGACACATCTCCGCTGTAGGCCGCAAACATCAGGTTGACCACAGACTTGTTCTACAAAAACACAGACAGAAGAGAGACAGACTTACATCCCTCAGGCTTTCTAAAACTCTGACAGCAACCTTATCGCATCTCCTGGCCACTGCTTTTGGCTACACAGGATGGTTCGTATATTCCTGAACCATGGCATCCTTTTCCAGTTCCTGGTGGCTGGTATGGGGTCTAAAGTCTAGCTGTGGCAGCACTATACCCTGTCATCCCCATCTTGTCTGCGAGGATCCTGCTTCTTCACAAAGTGCCTCAGGTTGTCATAGTTGTGGAAGTTAAACAACGACACGAGCTCCTGGTTGGGATGGAAGAGAAAAAAGCAAAAAAGAAGAGAGGAGAAAAGTTGAAGAAGGATCTAGAATCTAGAATTTGATTTGTTCCAAAGTAAAACACTGCAGGATTTCAAACTGTATTTTTACCCCCCATAAAAATGAAAATTCAGTGATTCATTACTGGGAAAGAGAGGCTAGCGACGTAGCTTCATGCGTCACCTAACCTGGCAGAAGTCGATGCCTCGGACACTATTTCCGACCCTGTCCAGCGGAGGAGACCAGCACATCACCCCCATGACGTTGGGGACCACCAGCAACACTGCCCCGGAAACCCCCGACTTAGCAGGCAAGCCCACCTGAGGAGACAGGAGGTGACACTGTGACACTGACGATGGCTTAGGCCGAAACATGTCTGTGAATAAACTGGTCAAAATAAGCAATGAGACAAGCTTGAGAGTACAGTTTTTTCTACTTTAAGTTAATAGTCTTTTTCACTCGCACCCTAAATCGCCTTTATTTTGGAACTAGAGCGCGCCTATCCTTACAAATACTTGGAGACGGGAGGGGGAACCTTGTCAGCCACTTCTAATGACTAACAACTGGCAGATGAACTACTTAGTGACTTCACTTAAATCATCAAAACAACACAGACTCACTTACTACTGACTAAGTGTAGGCTGAACTGTGAATAACTGTTGTTACTGATGTTACAAAACAACAACAAAAAGGTGTGTGTCAGAGAATCACAACACGACTTTGTCCAAACGTTGTCTAAACGACGTACGTGGAAGGCCATCTGTCCAGAGAAGTCGTACATGCCACAGGAGTGCATGAGGCTCAGCGTGTTCCTCACAGCCTCTGCACTCAGCACATGCTCGCCTGTGATTGGGCAGATGCCGCCGTTGGCCAGCGTAGCGGCCATGACACTCCCAGACTCGCAGGTGACATCGATGGAGCACAGCTGAGGGCGAGAGGACAACCACACCGTCACACCGGATAATAAGCCAAGAGGCCAACTCCAAAGCATCTCATAGTGTTATCGTTTAACGATTCAAATGTTATTCTCTTTAAACAGAATGCTAAACATGTATGCTCACTTGTGCGTTACTTTGAAATAACATTTTAAAATCATTATTAACATAATACTGTTACTATTGCAAATGTTACTCTGTTACTCGGGTAAGTGTTAAAATTACTCTGTTATGGCTGTATTATATGTTATTTTTAAGTTGTTCCTCTGTAATACTGCAGCACTGTAATTGACGTTCAAATTGTTTCATCTTCATTACGAGTACAACAGTAATATTGCTCAGCTTGCCTGGAAGTAGAAGTCCAGAGCATCAATCATGTCTGCCCCACCAGGAAAACACTGCAGGTGCAAAGCAGAAAGAATTGGGATAGAGCTCAATAATACATTCCCTCTCAACATTATTCTGTATTGATATTAATACTGCAAATTTGCACCGTATGTAGTTTCATCCTTAAATCAGAGCTAGTATTAATCAAACAACCAATCAGCCATCCAATCAGCCATCCAATCAACCAGTCAGTCAGTCAGTGTGTCAATCAAAAGGATGTGCTGTTCTCTCAGAACTCCCACAGTTGCCCAGACAACAGCCTGCTTGTGTCCTCCCTGACCTTCTTCTCTTTGAGGTAGTATCCGATGGCAAAGTTTCTGTCGCCCGTTTCCTTTTCGGACTGAAACCTGAGACACAGAACAGAGAGTCATCAATACAGAACCATCAATAATGCAGAGAGTAGTGCTCAGCTCTGGGCCTGGAAGCGAGGACAACACACGCCACGTTGTGAGTGACGACCGACCTACGTAAAGCTACGTTCACATACTGTTCAACAAACTAAGACTCCAGGTGAGAGTCCTACTACTTCATACCATTCAGTATTTAAATTGTATCTACCATTTTATATGAGGGGTTTCAGGCTTAGAGATTAGAGACTCACTGTAAAATAGGACAGGAGCCAGGCTGAAGCCACTGCAGTGTCATTTAGTTAGTGTGACTCACGTGGCGTTGCTGAAGCCCACATACTCTCTGCCGGCCATCTTCTTCACAAATTCCATCACCTGAAGAGAGAGCAGGACTACAACACTGATCTGCACGGGTATTTGCTCATGATAAAAATGTATTTACTTTGGTGTGATTGTGAAATAGCTTGTGGTGTGTAATTGTGCATATTTGGGATGGGGGGGGGGGGGGGGGGGGGGGTCGCTGAGAGTCTGTATATTATATACAGACTGTGTGTGAGTATCAAAAGCAGGTCATGCCAAGTGGATGGGGTGACACCACCAGAGTCTACTTACATAGTCAAACTTCTCTGCCTTGTTAGAACCAGGCTTGGAATGCAGAGAAAGACAGAATAAACACACTCATTAACATAAGGCCTGAAGGGAAAAGTAACATCAATATGTAAAAGTTTAAAAACCTCTCATGTCTTCCCACTGCTATTAAGCTCTGCTCTCTAGAGCATTTATAAATACAGGTTACATAACACTAATAACCTGCGGTGGAAATCATTTAAGTATACACACCTAATATCCAATGTGTTGTATTGTGTGCAATTTGCCACTAGGGGGTGATGGTCTAAAGCCTATCAGGCCTCAAAATAAATAGCCTCACATCTCATGATCAATCTTTACAAACGTTGATGTTGTTTGATTATCTGGCCTCCTGCCATACAGCCAGAAGTGTTAGAACTGAACTGTGCCTTAGTGCAGACCAGGGTTCGAATTACAGGGGGGCTTGACCCCCATAATTAAGACTTGGACCCCCCCCAAAAGAGGTAAAAACAACAGGTCGGTGGGGGGCGATCCACACCCTGGAGAAGAGGTTGACCCCCCCGATTGTCATTGTATAATTTGCACTCTGGTGCAGACACAGTAGGCACAGTTACAGAACACCTTGTAAAGATCTAATCACGTTAGCTAAATCTAGATTAGAAGCTACTGCATGTATCTGTTAACAGCTAGCTCCACAAGCATTGATAAAACACAAATGCCAAAGGTTAAGATTTAACAATGTACAAGGTACTGTACATGGGTTACTAATAATAATGACTGTAATGAACGGTTCACTGTTGTGACCAGTTACAGTGACAAAGTAGTGATTTTCCTTGTTTAAAAAAGGGGGGTGTGAGCTAGCCAGTTGATCCGGGTCAGGGACACCTGCCCTCGTCAAAATGGGTCAAAGACTTTCAGGTCAAACTTCTTATTAATTCTGTGCCAAACTTCAGCTGTGTTTAGTTAGATTGCCGTAATGTGTATTTGATTTTAGTCAAATATCTAACCAGAAGACACAAACACAAACCCACACAAATCATGTGTCAATCTGAATGATAACAGACAATATGGATTTTCTTCTGGAAAACAACTAGCTTCATACTCTAGAGGCACATGCCTGTAGCTGGTTCAAATATTGATTCAACATGTACATTAACGTTACCCCAGTTACCCACAAAACCCTACCCTCAAAGACCATCTTCTGAGGTCAATTTGAGGTCAACTTGAACCACTCTGCAATAACTTCAACTCCTTCCAGCTATATAGGACCTCGGAGCATTTGATGCCTGAAACATTTTATGAAGCTACTGATTTGGATAGTGAGATCAGCGCCTGTTTGCCGGCGGCGTCAGTGACGTGAGACTGGTGTCAGGGTCGGGTCAGAGCTGCCTGTTTACCTTGATCAGAGAGCTGATGACGATGGCTCCAGCATTCACCATTGGGTTGTGAGGTTTATCTGCAACAAGGAAACCAGCTGATAATCACCAGTGTTTTAACATCATGTAGAAAAATAAAGTAGTTTGAGAACCTCTGGTTAACAAGCTGAGTTTAAGTCTCCACAGGGTGCGTAATGATAAGCTATCTGGAATGGCAGGTGTCACAATGCTCCCACGCTTCCACAATGCTTCCTGTTAGCATGTACTTAATTGCGCTAGCACCTAATACAACCAAGGAAAATGGTCTAATGTCGATGTTGATGATTTTTCTGTGTTGAGGCTTCATGAAATCCCCCCCCCTCCACCCCCCCCCCCCCCAGAAACACACCGACATTCAAGAGACCGTTTAGGAACGTTGACATCCAATCAGGCGGGCCGTGTGGGAGTAGGGAAGAGGGGCCTTACCCACCTTCCTCGTCGAGGGAGAGCTTGTTGAACTTAAGACCGCTGGGCTCCATGCCAACGTAGCTGTGCACCTTCTCCGTGCCGGCCTCATGCACGGCGATGGCATACTCCAGAGGCTTCACACATGACTGCAGGCAGAACGGAATCTTGGTGTCCCCCACGGAGTGTCTGACCGGGGCAGGGAGGAAGACAGAAGGGAGGGAAGGAAAATAGGGGAGACACGGAGAGAAGGAAAAGAAAGGAAAGGGGAGGACAAGGGGGAGGAAGGTGAGAAAGGAGGAGAGGGGAAATCAAAGAGGTGAGAGGGAGAGGATGAAATAAAATGGGATGTAGTAAGAAGAGTCATTGAATCAGGCTCATCAGTGAGCCTAGGTCAGTCAGCGTCATCTACCTCTGTCCATCCACGGTACACAGAGACACTCCCCAGAGGTCAGGGCTAAACTTAGCCAGGTGGGGAATGTAGTCAGCTACCTGTAACCAGGAAGTAAAGGGGGACAGCAAAACTACAAATCAAGTCCAGTACATGACTAGTAATATCACATATGGGCACAGCCATACGGTATAGAGGAATTACAGAATTTAGAAAGAGAATGAGAGACAGAGATAAAGGGTTCCAAGCCAAAAGCGAGCGAGAAAGAGAGAGAGAGACAAAGAGAGAGAGAGAAAGAGAGGGAGAGAAAGAGAGAGAGAGAGAGAGAGAGAGAGAGAGAGAGAGAGAGAGAGAGAGAGAGAAAGAAAATACATGATATGAGGTTTGTAGGTCTGAATAGGTAAACAACACGACTCACATGCCCCTCAGTCTGCTTCTGGACCCTGTCGTAGATCTGGTTGATCTTGGAGGCGAAAGCATCGAACTCTGGTATGATGAACTTCTTCCTGAAGGCTTGGATCAGCAGGACGATGTTTCCTCCCACACATCTGAGGACAAAATGCCCAATCAGAGATGGGATTTCAGTCACAGAGCCACTAAAACATCTACCGATTGAACCGAGAGGATCTCACTAAGAGGATTTCTGAACTCTTTCAGTGCTGGGCAGGGCTACTTCACTCCTGCACAGTTCCTACTGAAATACTGGACTACTGAGCCACTAGAAGACTCAGCTGTGCTCTCACTAGATAATCAGAGGTAAACATGTATGACTCTTACTACGTGATCGAGTGACAGTGTTTGGCTCGATTCCAAAATCAACACAGAGGTTGAATGATGTTATTAGCCTTTGTTTTCGGCAGCTCCGAGGGCTCACAGAGCAAAGCCACATGTAGTGCAGTTAAGAGGATCCACAGAGTATAATTAGCCGTGTGTGCTCACACCAATAGGAATCTGAATTCTCCCAGGCTCGGCTCAGCTGTAGTTTCCACAACAGTTCTGAACATTTCCTTCATCAGCCTGCCACAGACGATGGCCATTAAGAGGGGTAGGAATCATGGAACAGCACGGCCCATCCACTTCATGTTCCTTTTGAGTATTTCCTCTGCTCGTGTGTGCGCATGAGACAAAGATTAATATAGGCCGATAAAGAGAGGAGATGAGATGGAAAGAGAGTGTGTGTGTTTGTTTACAGTTTGTGACAGGGGGGGGGGGGGGGGGAGAAAGGGAGAGAAAGAATGAGAGAGTGAGAGAGAGAGAAGGAAAGAGTGTTTCCAAAAACAAATGCACCTGCCATCTATCAATATCATCTGATCCTATAGAATGGAAAAGGAGACTAGTCACAGGCCTCAGAGATACACACACTCCACTCATCTGTTCTCACACTGTTCGGTGAAACAAAAATACCTTACTAAAACAACATAGATTGAAAAGAATAGTTTGTATGTGTCAGACAGTAAGAAAGAGAGATGAGTGGGTGAGTGAGACAGAGCGAGAGAGCAAGAGAGAGAGAAGGAAAGCGAGAGAGGGAAAGAAAGAGGGGGAGGGAGGCGACAAATCTGTCATTAATGTGGAATGTGGAGAGGGTTAATCTAAGAATAGCTCTGTGTCGTCCAGTCATCCTGGCACCTGGTGGTAAACTGAGATGGACAGCGATACGATGATGAGCAGGGTGGCTGAGCACTGTGTAAAAGGCCAGAAGGGGGGGCCTCAACAAGCTACTCTACTCTACTCTGCTCTCCATTGCTCTGATCTGCTGTACTTTAGTCTACACAACCCTACTTAACTTTCCATTACTCTGCTGTACTCTACCATACTCTACTTTATTTTACTCACTCTACAGGTCACCACCAGCAGTCTCAGAAGCATCTCCTCAATTCCTTATAACAAACCAGCTTGGAGGACCGGATCCACGGCTCCTCTCTACCCCGGTGAGACGGCGAAGGGCGTGAACAAGGAGAGATTACTCAAGGCTCCACCCAGGATCTATCATCCAGATTAAGGCTGTTTTAATCTCACCTAATCTAATGAAATATCACCTGGTCTAATCTGACTTAATCTCACCGGGCCGTACCTGTGGAAGAGCTTCCGGTCCATCATGACATCACCCACAGAATCCCTGACCACGTGACGCAGCTTGTTCATACAGTCCTTCAGGCGGGGGTCAGAGGTCAGCAGACCAGTGCTTCTCAAGGCCTTGAGGGACGATTCCGGAGCGGGACAAATTAAGAGTTTGTAGACAGAGGATGTACAGTATGCAATCATTCATTGCTGATTTGCTGCAGATAGGAATCTGAACATGTTTGAGGTACATTGAAACCTATGGCATAATAGTGTGAAAATCGACAGAGTGATCATGTATTATCAATGGACATGATAACAGTTGCTTGTAACAGTATCTTGTGTCTTTTCTTATTCATGACCTACCCTACCTCCTCAAACAAACTTAACAAATGTTAGTGTTGATGCAACAGGTGGCTGTCTGCGTCTCAAATATCCTTTGCACCTAGATATGCTAGAGCAGGAATAGCAAGTGTGATGAAAGCTAAGATTCGTGTCAAAAACACATCCCAAAACAAGAACTCCATTCTATCTCTGGACTTCAAGGAAATGCCTGGTGCTTGTAGTCTAATGTTCCAGTGTCGTATTTGTTAATCATTCATTTCCACACCTTAAGTGATCTGTATTGACTGAAGTTTGTATCCTCAGTAGAACCTTGACCGAACCACTACCTGTCTGTCAGGTGAAGATGGTTCCTGCATCCTTAGTATGCTGTGATAAGGTATGGCTGGCCTGACATAGCAGGAGATAATAGGTACTCACAGAGATGAAGTGAGAGACAGGGATCTGCTCCTGTCCCTCGGTGATGGTGTAGAAAAGCATGTCCTCCACTCCGGAAAACAAGCCCTTTCTGCTCATACTCCTGAATACAGGGAAGACGTGAGAGGGATGATGAAGTTAACTACTCGTTTATTATCTATTCGAGACAGGCACATTGAAAAAAACAGATGGGTCCAGTTAGGAACAACGGGCCTAGTAATAAACAAATCATACTGTCAGCAACCGGATCCCTGTAGTCTTTCTGTAACAAGGACAATGTAACAATATTGATGAACTACACTAGGCTATGTCCATACCGGAGTATTTACTTGTTTTTTTGAATGGCAATATCTGTTGAATGCCAGATAAACATTATGCAATTTGCGGAGAGGGAACTCACATTTTGACTTGCGCATGATCAATATCTGTAGGAGTCCGCTGGTGCCGACTTGTTGTGCTTGTGTTGAAGAATTGTGAAGGTTGAACGTTATGACAGTTTACTAAACCGCCGTTGTATTTACCAAACCGAAATATTTTAGATGCGTCTTTTACCAGACACTCGGCTGCCGAGTTAGTCACACGTAATACTTTCAAGCAATGCATGGTCCTCTGAGTGGCTACCGACATCACTAATCTCTAAACGTATAATTGCGATTACAGACTTGATTGATCAACACTAATAAACTTAACATCGGTTGAGGAAATCTCTTTATCCGAGTTGACGTGAGCACCAGACTGTTCCTGCGACATATATTGGTCTACGAGTAGGCTGGAGTCTCGACAACAGTAGCCAATGAGACAGCATGCTGTATTAGGCACGTTGTCCAAAAAGTAGATCATTAACAAAAGTTGTGACGTCCATCATAAAAAATATACAAACTCAAATAGCCGATAGTTAGCCTATATTCAACCCACATTACAAGTTGCTTTAAGTCATAATTTGCAATAGCCTGTGGAATAGCCAAATGACAACAAAAGAAAGTGTGATTATGAGTGACAAAAACTTTTTCTTTATAGTATCTGAAAAATCTGTGTTGAAAGTTCAGTTAGGCGTTGAGAAATATTGGGTAATTTAACTAGGCTACATTGAACTCATGCTCGATAGGGTCAGGTACACAAAATAGGTCAAAGGAATCACAACTGCAGAGAAGAACCCACAAAGCGTGTAATAATTCGGTATTTATTTTAACAGCTGTGTTCAAGGGCCATCAGTTCTTTCAACAACGACACCTTTATTTAAAGTTCGCGTCTATCAGTGCCCTCCAAGGAGACAACACTGCTTGAGGATGACACTTAGTGTGGCCCTGACAGTGGCCAATACTGCTCAACATACTAAACAACATAAATAACGGTGTCAAAAAGGCACGGGATCAACCAGCTGGTTATTTACACAGCGTAATAATCCACAAATACAGGATTGTGTAGATCTCCTCAAAGGGGGCTAATACAAAATTAGACATTACAATTTACATAATGTATTTTGCATATATGCATTCTTGCACAAATAAGTTTCAATTCAATACAAGTTAATGTGTAACTATACCTGTTCTGTGCTTTTGTACTGTAAACAATGCACTCACAAATTGTCTGGAGCATGGTTTGTCAAATAATCACTGTAATTCTGACATTACTTTAGCAAAACTCACAAAATATTGAAACAATTTCTTAAGAAATCTCTGAGAAGTATGGGTACTAGAGCAAAATTCCATCAAATTGAAGCCAATTGTGTTACACATGTATAGGCATATGGTTCGGAAGAGCATCCAGGCACAATGCAGAAGAATGATGATGTAATGGTCCACTCATGCACCATCCTGTTGGCTGGCTATAGGCACGCTACCTCTGGGTGTGCAGTGAGACATTGTTCTAAAGAGTTGATTCGCTGCAATTGATTTGACGACAAATAAAAACATACGGGCAGAGTGAAATCCTGGGTGTGAAATTCTCAACACTGAACGCCCTCAGAGTGGGCCCTGTCCTGCTCACTGGGCCTTCCCACCCACGCCGACGGCAACGGCAGCGCTTGCACTTTACACACTCTTGGACGGACGAGGCATCACCAGCTTCAGACCGATGTCCACCACGAAGGAGGGCATGTAGGAGAGGGGGATCCACAGAAGCTTGGCGTCCCAGCCCGCGCTGTAGCGGGTGCGCGGGTGGGCCGACGTCAGAGCGTGCTCCATGCAGTTGGTGACCTTACTCAGGTCCGAGTCGCACACCGCGTTCATGATCAGGCGCTGGATCTGGATGTCTGTGTTGGAGGAACAGACATAGACACATGACGGTCCAGGGAAAGGAGAGAGAAGACCCACTGAAGGGCTGGGGTAGAACGCACGCTCTAAATCGCTCCTGTGGTTTACTCTCTAGCAACATGCTAACAGCAAACTAATCCCTTAAACCTGATGTGCGGCTGTTGCTTAAAGCGTAATCCTCAATCCCATTAACCCGTGCTCTTGCATAGTCTGCAGATCATCTATAGTCAAATGTTCTTCAAAGTAAATGGTTATCAGGACAGGAGGGGAGTGACAGCACTGTGTGATCTCCTCCAGTACTTACACTTCTCCAGGTATTTGTCTCCATAGCTGGCCTTTACTTCGGGGGTTAGCTGGTTCCACAGGCGATGGAGTTCTCTCTCAATGGGTTCCAGACTGGTCACCTGGGTCTTAAAGAAGCCTGGTTCAATGATGCACACGTTGATCCCAAAGTAGCTGATATCCCTCCTGTAAGAAATAGAAAACAAAGAAAAAAGTTTGCTGAGCTTGACAGGAAATCAAGAGTACTTGACCATATTTGTTGATGATACAGTATTTGATTTGGTTGATGTTGTCGTCATGGTCTACCTGAGGCAGTCGGAGAATGACTCCACAGCAAACTTGGAGATGCAGTAACCACCGCCATTGGCGGCCACCCGGCCCAGCACCGACGCCACGTTCACGATGCGACCTTTGCCCTTCTTGATGAGCGGCAGGAAGATCATCGTCATGGCGATAGTTCCGTTCATATTGACCTTTAGGGTACTGTGGAAGTCCTCCACTGTCATCCACTCAGAGGGCCCCATGGGTAAGGCACGGCCCGCGTTGTTCACGATGCCCCACAGGCCTACCACAGAGAAGAGCAGAACAAGTTGAGGATGTCATGTACAGTAACAACAATGTAACCCCTCAAGGTTGGGTGCCCTGTTTGGGACCTGTCCAGATGAGAATTTTATAAACAGAAGACCAAGCACAGCGCTGGTGTCAATTCATGTCTCAAAGCCATGTGCTGGAACAACCTTGTTAGTTCATCCAACAGAAGAAGTTGGAACCCTCACACTTTGTTTTCATGTTTTCATGTTTCAAAATGCACCTCCAAATGTTAGGAGTACCACCATCCTCAGAGGAGTCTCTCACCCCTGTCGCCAACCTCCTTCTTGGTCCACTCCATGGCCTTGTTGATGCTATCAGTGTTGGTCACGTCCAACAGCACAGTCTTCAGGTTGGGCCCTGTCGCCCTCTTCAGATCGTCCGCCCCCTTCTCCGTCAGACAGCCAGCCAGGACCCGGAAGCCTCTGCGGTCCAGCTTTCTGCTGAGCAGGTTCCCGAAGCCAGAGTCACAGCCGGTGACAAAGACGTACTTCTCGGAGATGTTGTCGACCTCTATGCTGTCGCGGTAGAGCCAGATCAGTGCCCACAGCACCACAAAAGTGGCAAAGCCGTATAGATACACATTCTCCTTCCTACAATTGGAGGAGCACAGAGAGAGAGAGTTTCTCGGGGGGACCATTGAAGTTGGGGTGATGAGTGACAGGTGTAGTTGTGTCCCTGGGCAAGGCACTTCACCCTACTTGCCTCGGGGGGAATGTCCCTGTACTTACTGTAAATCTCTCTGGATTAGAGTATCTGCTAAATGACTAAATGTAAATGTAATGTAAATTAGATGAGGTCTAGGTTGGTGAGTAGGTGCTTGCCAAAACAGAACTGAGATCCAGCTGTCACTTACAGTCCAGCATGAGAAAACACTACAATGGTAGTGTTATCTTATTTCTCAACAAAAAATATGTATAAACCCTGTACAATTCACCCCCCAACTAAAGATGAGAGGTGAGAACTAAGTAAACTGGAGTACAATCAAAAGTAATTAAATACATTTTAAAAGAGAGAAAGTGGATCTTGAAATAGGAGTCTTGCCCAATACATTATAAAATCATAATATACAGTACAATAAATATAATTAAATAGACCACCGAGTAGACAGTGGGACAGTCTTACCCTATGATCTCATACACCGATTCCAAATCCATGTTGTGTTTAGGTGAAGATGCCCCTAATGAGACCAGCACAAACTGAAATACCTGAAAAACACATTTTAAATTGGATAATATGCCAAGTCTTAGACCATTGGATGGTGGTTGTTTGCTTTGTAATTTGTACAGCTTCTCACTGTCAATGTGTACAATACAATGGCTGGGGACAAACATAATCTTCAACATCAATTCTGGCAAGAATAATTTTGTCATGAATTTTGTCATCAATAACTGGGACTACCATGACTCCTAAACTGGTTATATAAGGGCAGAAACAGGCACAAGAGTGTTATGTCTACATGACCTGCTTAAACACATTTTTGTTACGATTCTGCTCTGTGGTCTTAAGTTTACGTGGACACGTCACAGTTCTGAGAGCACATGAGACATCTTTGGGTAATGCTCTTACGAAACAAAGAGAGGCATTGGCCAGACGACAGGGGTTTAGAAAGGGAGACCTGGGAGTTTTTTTAATTTTATCAAAAGACGTGCAATGCTTCTTGTTGTCCAAGCTTAGTAAGCCTCTAACCACTCAAAACCTATTAGTGTTCATGCTTATTAGTCAGAGAAAAAGAGTGGGGCATCTTGAAAACATTCCTTCTTGTTATAAAAGATAGAAAGTGGACAGTTGCATGTTTTGTTGCTATGTCAAATGTCACCAATGTATTTGTTTGGTGGGACACTGCAAGGGAGTAAGACACAGCTACACTCAGAAGTCAAATCCAATTTATCAATTGATTTACCCTGTGTACTGTTGCTGTAACCTCTCTAAAGGATTCAAAGTGCACTGGCCAAGTACAACATCTCTGGAAAGAATTGAGAGACAACTGCACCTTTTTCTTTCAAAAAAAAAAAGTTGAGAAGGACAATGTTGAGTAAGGAACAGAAGGGTAACATTTGTAGTGGCCTTTTGTTCCTCACTTAAAATTGTCATCCTCAACCTTTTTTTTTTTTTAAGAAAAAGGTGCAGTGGTCTCTCAATTCTTTCCAGAACTGTATAGGGTAAAATATGGAGCAATGCAGTATTTGCAACTGGCCCTACGGTACACCTGTTACTGGTTGGACTTTCCAGTAACATTGCACTACTGTACTTCACTGTACTTCGCCATCAGGCTCCTGAATGGACATTGACATGGTCATTGATTCACTTCATACTAGTTACTTACACACTGTCACTTTAAGCTACTGGTTGCACCAGTATCAGTAATATTGCACTGTTGTACTTCACTTAGTTTAGAATAGGTTTATAGGGTTAGCAATAGGTTATTGTGTGTATTTAGGTGCCCAGTCTGACCTTGTGTTGTTCTGTGCATCTGACAATAAAAGACTTGAACTTGAACTGTACAGACATTCGACTTTTGATTCAATTACATTTCATCACAAAATTAATCACAGAATAAAAATAGATCTTTCGTCAAACTTTGCATAGTCATTCCTACAAACAACAAGTAACTTTCTAATAACTTCATTATATTGATTTAGTAATTGATTAAATGATTGAGATCAGACAACTTCCTGTCCTATGGTACATAATACCAAGTGACCCTTAATCACAAACAAATACATTTAGTTGAATACGATTTAACAAATACATATATATTTAAATAAATAAAACAAGTAAAGTGTGGGTCACATATAAGAAAAAAAGTGCCTGTAACGTAAACAAACCCTTACCTTTCCGTCTTTGCGTGAGTGCTTAAGGTCTGCAGACTCCCCCTCTCCTTCACTCTCCCTCTCTGGCTGTTTGGTCCGTGCTGTGGCAGAGGGAGGCTGCTTGGGAAAGGACTTTATCCTCTCAGTTTATCCCTTAATACAAGTCCACAATATATAATCTGCAATCTGTGTGTACTTGTTCTGACTGTGTGTCTCTATGTTTGTGCGTGCATGCATGCGTGTTGTGTACATGTAGAAATGAATTGTCGAGGGAATTGTGTAGATGTGACTTTTATCAACATGTAGTGCATGAGCTTGCATTAATTAAAATATATCAGATTCTGTGTATTTGGTTTTAAACTCGTCTGAAACTAAAATAAATGTAAATACAACAAAAACAGTTGGAAAATGTAATAAATAAGGCCTTATCTTTTTCCACTCTGCTATAGCCCTAACAGTGATGGTGAATGTTTGTATTTGTTCATGTATCAGTTTGCTTTGGGTCTGTTATATGTACTCATATGGTATTACATAAATGCATAAATAAACCAACAGTAATCCCATGTTCTGTGTATGTCCTTATAAAAACATATGCGCTGTTGATCTGGTTCACAACTCATTCAACAGTTCTGGTTCCACGTAGAAACTGTGCTGACAGAGCATCTTGTTCCTATTCTCAACCTTCCTTATAGTACGTCGAGTTCATTAACAAAACGATAAGGTACAGTTCCTTAAGCTCTTATTTTAGAATAGTTGATACAAAAAAGGAGAAAACATTTTGAAAAGAAATAAACTGTAAATGGCAGTTAAGACAACTTCAGCACAAAGAACACCGTAACAGCTGCTACCTACGTTACTCATCTCTCATCTTTACGTAACCCCTAGTAGTGGGCTCCTTATTAATTATTTACCCCCCCACACATACAAAAAATAATCAACGTCTGTAAGTTTCTCAAATTTGCCATCATAAGCTGTTGTGGGGCAGGAGGGCAGTTTGTTACCTCACAGCTAAGGTGGTATGGTGGACAGCCTCGTGCCCTGGTCATATAACTCTCTCCACTATGTAACACTCCACATACTCTGACAGATTAAAGGAATAGTTCACAAATAGTAAAATTACCCTTAAACCCTGTAGTTGATTCCCCAGACAGGTTATGACCACAGAAAAGAGTTTCCTTCATTTCCTTACATGCTTTATTAATGACCACAATGCTGTAGCAACAAAAAGGAGTTCAAAATCAGCCGCTCTTTGGCCCCAAAAATATAGAAAATCAATGAATGCGTCCCGTGAAAGACATCCATAGGGCTTTGAAATGACCAAACAGCTGGGCAAGGTTCTGCCTAAGCAGAATAAGAGTAACAGTGACTCCACTGAGACTGGCAGGGAAGAGGTCATTTGCCCTAAACCAATTACAAGACAATAAATCCTATTTCCCCGTACGTTACATTAGTATACAAGCCTCTTTTGTTCTGTTCGAAGGTAACGAATCAGCTTAGTGAACCTCAGTGATGGAAAGTCCCATATGGTGAATTGAATGTCTCTGTCAATGTTTCTGACTTCACAATCAGGGCTGCTTCTGTCTGTCCCCTCCTCTGGAGTGAGCTCCGGCACCAATCCATGGTGAAGTCATCCCATTATCAACTGACAAAGCCTTTGATAACATCACCACACTGATAAGCTTTGCAACCCAGATGTGACAGCTTAGATTCATAAGAACCTGTCTTTCTACAAGAACATTATACTCTGACTACTAAATGGAAATGTAAATGGAAATGTACTACAAGACCTGTGATGAAATTACTTTCAAACAATGTGAAATTTGTCTAGTTTGGGCAGTAACTACATTTCTTCCAGGACACAGTTCGGTCATCCATACTGTTTTGTGGTGCACGAAACAACATTGCAGACGAGACAAGTAACTTTCCTGTGTCATTCTTAGTTATTTCCTCATTAGTTTCACTTTAGATTCATAACAAAGTCTCATTGCTGAGTGAATCTGCTTTCAGTGGGGCAACAAAGATTCACTTTCATCTTGTGAGCACATCCTGTTAGTTAGCTCTGTTGGCCCAGACTTCTGGAGTCCAAGTCAATCCCTTGCCATCAAAATAAGAGTATACGGCCACACACAGCTTGTAGTCCAACACTCCTATCACAATAAGAGTTTGTGTTCATGATGAGGCTGCTTGAGGCTGGCCCTTGTGAACATACTCCAGTGCCGTGGCGATGGTTCTCATGTCCATCTCAATGCTGCGCGCCCAGTTCTCCACGTCGCCAATTTCCTGTTCAAAACAACAGTCCAGAAAATAAAACTGTAACTATAAATATTAAACATTTGATAAATGCATCCACTTCCAATTATAAATACGAAATACAATTTTCGGATCGTTAACATGTCCTACCACAAGGGGGTGATGACGGGACAGACTGTCCATTGTCTCGTCAGATCTGTGTCTGTGACTCAGCTATGACTAAGCAGTAGCTACATTTACAAACTCTGAGAGGCACTGAGGTGACTAAGGGGTGTCCTTTCATCCTCTCTACACCAGCTTTCCTCAGGGAATCTGACTGTTCCACTTCTCAGTTTACGTGTCACAAACAGAACCAGATCAGGGGACTGTAAAGAGTAGTTTGATATTTGACGTTGAGGGATCATATTCCTAGCCGCGACTTGCTCATCTCAACTGAGGACAATGACAACAAAGCTAGATTTAGAGATTGTTTTACAGCCGAGAGACAGTAGGTGTGTCAGTGATACTCAAAGGGTTTCACCCCTCGGTCCAGGCCTACTTGAAGCCTATCGAATATAAAAAAGGATTAGCCCCCACATTCTAGACTTAAAGGCTTTGAAGAAGTCATTGAGTTTGCATGCATCTACCATGATGTACTTGTTTGGATGTCAAATGTAAAACATGAATCTATGGTGGAACAGGCCAAGAAACACACATAATGAAATTCAGTTCTAATAATAAAACCCCTTTAAACGAAACATGGGTTGTATCCCCACAGAATGATAGCCACCTAAGATACTGAGGTGATTCTGAGGTAATTTTTAGGTAATTCTTAGGTAATTCTGAGGTGATCCTGAGGTGATAGCTGGACAGCCTACCTTTAAGGCCTGGTTGAAGCCCTCCACCATACTGATCCACTGGGCAGTCTGCTTAGAAAACTGGCTGGCCTGCACCTGTAGAGTCTTCACCTCGTGGTCCAGCTTGCGCTGGTTGACATAAGCTTGGGCAACCCTAGACGAGGTCAAAGATCAAATTAGAGGAGTGGCTACAATATCTCCTTGTAAACCTCGGAGCATTCTCAGAGCTATCAACAATGGTCATGTGAATAATCTGGGACTTTCAGTGTGTGTGTGTGTGTGTGTGTGTGTGTGTGTGTAGGTGTGTGTGTGTGTGTGTGTGTGTGTGTGTGTGTTGCACATGTAGCCTTAACAGAGGCTGTCCAATTGTAGTTCTGTAAGCTGATTTTACCACGTCACAAATTTCACAACTATTTAATATTACTAGTTATGTAGTTGTGATTTTCTGGCACGTGTCACATTTCCTAACGGGATCATACTACTTCATGTCCGAGTCTGAGCTCTGAGATGGAGAAAGAGCATTTTATACAGATTACTAGAATGTTCTCTAACTTTCAGAGAGAGAGATTAGTGTATATTTCTTCACAGAAGACAACACATTCTGCTTACCCAACATTGAGGTGGTCGACCAAGGCTTCAGTTAAACTGGTTGCCGCTGCGATTGCCTCGCGTCGGCGTCTCTCTGTACAGGACATTAGCAATGTTAAAAAGGAGTTAGCAATGAAAATCACTCTTGAGAAGAGGGTACCGCTCGCAGTTGTCTTGGTTTGCTCAATAACGACTGTCCAACGTTAGCCTAATGTAGCCTCTTAGATATAATTGGGAGGGCGAACCTAACGACAGGTAACACGTTAGCTATCTTAGAGCTATCTACCTTGTCCATGAGCTAGCTTGCTCAAACTATAAATCTTACGCTCTGCAAATCCTGACATTCAAAAGAGAACAAAATAAGGCAACAAATATACCTGCTAAGGTATACTAATACTACTAGAAAATACATAGACTATGTTTTTAGCATAGCTAGTGCTAGCTAGCGAGACAAGATACATAGAAAGATTTCCCCACCTTGTAGCTCCTTTCTCTCATTCTGCTTTGCTTGGTGCTCCTTCAATAAACGAGACAACATGTTTTATTTGTTGTATGATCGGTAGAACAAATTGTAGTTGTAGTAGTTGTCAAAAATATTTTTGAGTAGACGGCTAACTAGCTAGTCTAGCTTATTCATGCACAGGTCATGGGACTCCCATGGCTCTCTTCCGGGTATAGCATCAACCAATGAGAAGCGGCCGTTGCATGGTGACGCTGAGGTGGTTGGAGCAGTACGATTCAAGATCAGAACATCAATCCCCTTACTAAACACATAAATTAATCTACTTTACTCACACTAAAATGTGTGGCCCATACAACTAGCTAATTCGAAATCGAAGGAGTTTATGATAACTGCCAGTGTTATGACCATTCAATTATAAATAGGCCTATCATAATGTTTGTGTTGACAAATGGAGCAGCGGCTCAACGGTGAGTACATCGGAATGTCCCATAGAACAAACAGAACGGAGACCCCAAATACAGTGCCAGTGAAGGCTACTTATCTGAAATCTTATAGCCAGCAGCATCCTCTGATAGGCCTGTCCATTTATCAATACAGCATTACAGCTGACTAGCTGCTGTAATGGCTGCAGCTGGAGATTTCCTGGAGGAGGGCTAAAGAGAGAGAAGGAATAAATGACCCCAGCGTTAAGTACTGCCATCTAAAATAAGCTATCTCCTTGAAGTGAGGCCTAGACTGCTAATGGTTTCTTCTGTTGGGAGCTAGTGTCAAAGCTGATCTGGCAGTTAGTCAATCGGCACAAGGTAGCCAGCTATAAAGTCATTCCGCGAGCCAGTCGGGCCGCAAACACAGTCATCAAGCAATGAGCAAGCCCGCCAACCAGTCATCTAGCTATCCAGTCACAGCTATTGTTGGTCCTTCTATCCCTCTCTTAGTTCAGCATTCTGGGCTGGGTTCCAAAGCTGCCATTAAAAATATATTGGCCATACCTTCTCCTTTTCTTGTGTCAGCATCTTCGTACTGGAAATGGAAGGTGACTGTTTTTCCTTATATCTTAAATGATAATTTTTCGTCTACAAAAGGTCATCATTGTTTAATTTTTTTGGATTATATCACAGGGTTAGTGCACATCAATAAACATTTCCGTAAATTGATTGAATTCATGACATGCCTCACCATTTCTTTCTTTCTTTTTCATTTTTTTACCAACAGTTTCTGTAAATTAATCTGATTTTTTTTTATGTAAATACGAATATGGTATGCATACATTGAATGTTTCTATTGTTGGACTGTTGGTTCTGAGTATGTTGATCTTGTTTAATTTAAACCTATGTAGTATACATATGGTTTCACTAACACAACTTAAAAGACTCAAATTCCAATGTGCCATTGTTAAAAGGGAATGACCCTCCTGGTGTGTTGAACATGCTTCTCTCCTTCAAACCTCCGCAGGGCAGCAGAGGGCAGAGCAGGACAAGGTTGCAGCCCAGAGCAGAGCTCCTGTTCCAGGCTTGCCTCGCTCCAGCCAGAGCCCCCCATGGAGGTCTGCACATGGGTATGGGGCTTCAGATGGCTAAACACGGTAACATCTTTTACTTCATTACAGAGCAGTGAAACTTAAGACGCGGGTAAAAAAAAAAACGGTCAACAGAAAGTCAAGAGAAAATGAAAAGGGTAGCTAAAGTGTCTGAATGTTCAATGCCTGTGGTGTGCGCTGAAGGATGTGACTCATATTTGATATGGATATAGTTACTTTAACTTTCTCTACCTTAGCTTGTAAACCCCAAACCCTCCCTTGCTGCACCTTAGGCGACTCTGTGGGAGGTGCAGTACCGCCTCTACATAGGTTACGGACCATGACAGCTGCCCACAGGAACACAGAGCTAGAGAGAAATCAGCTGGCCAGACCACAGCAGCTGACTGCAACCTTTCCCACCCACAGTGAAGCCACCTCACGCCCAGGGAATGACTGGAGCGCTGACACTGGCATGGTAGAACAAGGCTTTATCAAGATCCTCATGTTGTTGTTTTTAGGTCAGGATAGGGTCTCTCCACAGAACCTGACTGGAGTCTGGACTGCCTGGGTCAGACTGATAGGGTCTTCAGTGATCTGGAAGATTCCTTGGAGACAATGGGAGCTGTGATGTGCACAGTGACCCAGGAAACTATATGACAATACACAGGGCCTCACAGACAGGGTGCCCGAAATGTCTTTTGACAGAACAATGTAAAAAGAGACATCACCATGAAATTTGGAGATACAAAAACACAGTGGGTAGAGCATCTAAAGACCTAGATGTTCAATGACCCTGAACAACTATCAAATATATGAAAGGACACACAAATAAGTTAGATTTTGTATTATGCAAACTGGCTTTTAGGTTTTTTGCCACTAATTAACTCATTATATTGATGGGCTACAGCAATACTGACTGAATAAATAAAAATAAAGGCAGTTGCGCAACAACAGCTCACTTGATGAAGTGTAATTTCCCACACTTTTCTCCTGAATATCTAATACACCTGTACAACCTGAACTAAACGTCAACCGCAGTTAAACTGATAAAATATGCTGTTGTCTTCTCAGCCTTTTCCTATTCAGCGTCTTCCAAGTATCTGGACAACCTTGCCTGGTATTTTGGCAGCAGTCCCTTGAGTGTTGATGTCAGCTGAGAGGGAGAGCTGGAGAGAGGGATTGAAAGAGAAGGGGAGGGGGAGGAGTGAGTGAGCGGGCTATTCAAGGCACTTGTCCTCTGTCTCTCTCAGTCGCACAGAGCGAGAAAGAGCAGAGGAGGGGGAGGCTCTCTCACACACACACACACTCACACACACACGAGCTAGCTCACACACTGCCACATTTTCTCAGCCCGCTCTGCAGACTGACAGCAGCACACGGAGGGAGAGCCAGAGAGAGAGAGAAGAAGAGATAGAGAGAGAAGTAGAGATAGAGAGAGAGGGAGAGAAGAAGAGAGAGAGAGAGAGAGACAAGAAGAGATAGAGAGTGAAGAAGAGATAGAGAAAGAGAGTTAGAAACAAGCAGTACTTCCACACTGCCGGAAGAGAAGAGGAGACCCGCTCTGGACTAACCCTTCCATCCTCTCCTCCGATCCAGCGCACTGGGAACTCAACAGGAATACGCTCCATTATAATCCCCCTCCGCACAAGAACCCGCACTTTGCAATGTCCCCTCCCACGGGACACGGATGGCCCCTCAGGCTCCCAGCGGGACCCTGGGGCTGTGGTGTCTTTCTGGGGATTCTCCTGGCTGTGTCGGGGCTGGGGCTGGTCTCAGGGTTCAACCTGGATACTGTAAACACTCTGGTGAAGGCTGGAGACAACGCCACCTTCTTTGGTTTCTCTCTAGCTCTTCATCAGCAAGTCACCCCAGAGCCTCGGAGTTGGTGAGTGCTGGCACATGTCTGTGTGTGTGTGTGTGTGTGTGTGAGTGTGTGTGTGTGTGTGCGTGTGTGTGAGTTGCTATTTGAGCCACAATGTAGACTTGTGTGATGTTTTGAATGGGACACACAGTCAGAAGTTTCCACAGTACTTGGTTCCAGTCCCTAGATTAATTCATTCAGAGCTTCAGTTTGATCCAGGGTGACACATTTCGAACACTGCAAAAAGAGCAGAAGTTTCATTCCCGCCATGTAGTCTGTGCATGGTCAGAGCAACATTCATTTATTAGTGTATGATTTACAGTAAATAGGGGTTCCCATGGTTGGGTGTCCATGCCTTGCTGATCCAGCAAGTCTCATGGGAGATTAGAGTTCTGATTCAGTTTATGACAGATATCCAAAGTACATTTGGTGTCATGAATATTTGTATGCATGTATGTATGTGGGTGTGTGTGCGTGCGTGCGTGAGTGTGTGCGAGCGTGTGTGTGTGTGTGTGAGTGTGTGCGAGCGTGTGTGTATGTATGTGTGTGTATGTATTGTGTACTGTACGTGTACTCCTCATCAACTGTCAGCAAACAGGTTTCTGAAGGCCAGGGACATATTGTCTGCTGGATGAATAAATCATGACACCAGTCTGACCTGTACGCAAGGCCGTAATCATTATACATATTGATTCAAATCTGGTCAAAATGTAAATGTAATGTCCCCGCCAATATATTGATATAAAAAAATAAATGTGCTACGCTACAACAAGTAACCATGCACGCTGTCCGAAATGATCATTCAAAAATTAATTTGTCCCCCCCAATGTTGACTCCATGGCTACGGCCTTGCCTGTACGCCTTTAGAAATGTTTGCTACTGTACGTGTATGAAAATGGTCGAATTGGCCCTCTATTAAAGCACCGCAATTCTCATATTTCCCATTAGAAGTCAGCATTTGTACAGTTGTTACGTTAGAAACAAACATTTCCAATCCCACATTCAGTGCTGTTTAGCCATTCGCCAGTAAAGAGACCGTACCATGGAAAGAAATAGTATTGAGGGAGGGGTTTATGTGTGACTGAACCGTCCAACACTTCATTAACAGTTTCAGTGTATCTTTCACCATCGGTGGCACAGTCCAAAACGTCAGTTAGAAAGTGACACTGTTAGAACATGGACTGTTATTTTCACCACCCTGTGATGGCAGGATATTCAAACAAGTGTTTAAGGACCGTGTTAATTTACTACAGGTCCTGTTAAGGAGCTCCATATTTAACTGTCTGCTGCTCAGTTTACCCTGCCTGGAGTCAGTCTGACGCCTGCTCACAGATTCACCTCCATGACATCAGCATAGTGTGTGTGTGTGTCTGTGTGTGTCTGTGTGTGTGTTTGGCCCACTAGCGTGAAGCCAGAAAGAGTCACTCCCTCTGCCGGCCATGTTCAGACCAATAGCATTCCGGGAACTTATTTTAAACGCTCACCTCATGAAGTACTCACAGACTACAGGTCTGTCACAGACTACAGGTCTGTCACAGACTACAGGTCTGTCACAGACTACAGGTCTGTCACAGACTACAGGTCTGTCACAGACTACAGGTCTGTCACAGACTACAGGTCTGTCACAGACTACAGGTCTGTCACAGACTACAGGTCTGTCACAGACTACAGGTCTGTCACAGACTACAGGTCTACGGAGAGCATCCATTGAGCAAGCACTGATGGATGTGTGTGTGCCATTTAGATTTAGATCTGGCCTCATCCTATGCGCATGCTGTACCACATCGTAAGGACAGGATACGACGCCATGGCTATTTCACTTCATGACCTCACTCTCCCATCAAACAAGATGTATTTGTAGTTGTTTACTTCTGTTCACAAGTACTGTACCTGAGTAAAGTCTTTCGATAAGATTTGCTTGAAGCTTAAAGCAGACTAGTGTCACTTTAGTCTGTTTAAATTGATGGGCTAAATGGGTTCTCGTCGTTTATAGTGGTCACCAAGCAGTTCCAGGGAGATAACGTCTCATGTCAGGATCAGACAACAGGAGCCAGGAGCTGCTTGGTCAGACACGCTCAGGTGTTTGTGGGCGATGGTTGTAAGCAAAAGCCACTGAGTCACTCGGTCTTTGTCATAACGAGGTTTGAGTTTCGCACGCCTTCAGGCCCTCGGCTTTATCCTCAGGTTAGGGCCATTGTGCCTTGTGCCGCTTGACTCCAAGCTACTGTAAGTTAGTGTGAAGGGATACGTTCTTCGCACCACAATAACTCCTCTCGATGATGTCATACAGCGCGTGAAGCCGCTGTTGGACCTCCACTTCAAACCAGACTGCACAGCTCTTGTAATGCCATTGGCATGCCCATGTTGACAAGAATGTCTGCCCACTACCGACTCAATCGTATCTCTCTGGCTTAGCTTATCCGCCGCCGCCCCGACCGCCTTGCACCCCAGTGTGCCCCCTTACCCCCCCATTACCATACCAGCAAAGGTCAGTATAAGACCATTTTCTTGGCCTCCAGCTGTCAATATGACATGTTCACCAGAGGGATTGACTGACGGACGGTAAGGGGATCCCGCAGGGATGGGGCGGAGGGTCCCTCAGACAGAAGGAAGTGAAAGTATGTCACACCCCGGGACTGGAGGGTGTCTGTGTTTGGCTGCTCAGGCTGGCTAAAGAGCTGTGTTGGATTGATTATGAATGTCTTTCAGAACAGGCAATGTGCTGGACGACTATCGCTGTCTGTGTCCTGTCTTGTTGTGATAGATGGATGGGGTGGGGGGTTGGGGGTCCTGGGCTTATTCTGCTCCTGGTGTTATGTGTGCCTTTGCTATTTATACTGGTGGTTCTTCTAATAGCTCTTTGCTTGATGAAAAAAGGAAGCGGTGTGTTAGTCTTTGCAGCCTCCGTTTCCCCACGTTCCTCTCTTCCTTTACTCGGTCAATCTGCCTGAGTGGAGCAATGTCTTCCACCTGCTTCCCTTTGGACAGCTTTCAGAGTGTCTACCTGAAGAGATTGTCTATATGAATGGCATGAATGTCTATGTTTGATCTCTTTCCGCATCAATGTTTGAAGTGTTTCTATAATATTGTATTTGTATGAGATGCCGTTGTATAGTGTGGTAAACAACATGCTCTGGGATGAATCCACACATATCCTGATATAAATCACCAGAGGTTCCCAGAGTGACCTGTCAGCCTGGTTATATTGGCCTTGGTCTCATGATTTAATATCAGGTCTTTTGTCCCAGTTGTTGTTTTTAGTATGATGTTAGGGGGGCTGCAAGCCCCCTCTAATGCAGGTCGCAAATCATCTATTAATGCCTGTCGCTTCACAAGATCTTGATGAGATCCTGGAACACATCTATTGGTCCATTGTCCTTCCAGCCTTTCTTCTGCGGATCTGGTCCCACTTTGTCTTGATTCATAGTTGTCATTTCCGTTTAATTAGAAATGGGGACCTTCGGTGTCAATCATCCATGACGAGGACATTTCAAGTGTTGTCCCTGCTGATGACTGAGGCCTAGGTGGCCTTCTGCAGCCGCTGCAGGCAGGCAGGCAGGGGAGGGAGGGTCAGGTTGCTTCGCGTTTAGAATGCTGCCGCTGGTTCCATTCCGGGCGGAATGCAGGGTCTCCAAGATAGAACCCCACTGTCGCTGCCGCCATGGCGACCAACATTCAGGCATTCTGTTGGAGCTTGCTGGTGCTCTGGGGTCAGAAGCCTCCTCACATAAACATACAGCTCCTACATTTAAATATCAATGATTAACATTTGTCAAGTTATCATGGACAAATCACAATATTTACAACAATATGTAACTGCAACCAAAACAAACCATTCGGTGTCAACAGAGCATATCTGTGTGCTCCATAAAGCTTATGTTTAATGACAGGGCCTTACAGTCCAGCTGTCCTTGCATCGCACATTTATGAACGTGTTGAAAAAGTGCTCCGTAAAACTCCTTCACACATTCCAAACCCATTGGACAATCTCGGAAAGCAAATTTGCATGTAAATGGCTCAATCACCCCTTGCTTTAGAGAAGCGGCTTAAGGCTTGACAATGACCCTGCCCCCCTTTTCTCTCTAATTCAATTCATGATTTCTTTTTTCCAGCTCCGTCCCTTTTAGCCCCTCACACGATCATTCTTGTTGTTGGATCTGTCGAGGCCATTCATGTTTAAGGCCTGTAATAGCTCAAGCTTTCCCTATTGTGATGTCGATCTATGGCTGTCAGATCGGAGACTTGTGTTACAGTTACACACACACACAGCTTCACAACGCATCTTTATGTCAGGGTATTGCTGGCTAGCCATTCTCCTCCACCTCCCACCGTCCTCTTATGCTCTCCACGCTCTCCAGCATTCTCACACAGCCGCGCTGGAGGTGTCCCAGCCTGCCCTGCCTGCCCTGCCTGCCTGCCTGCCTGCCTGCCTGCCTGCCTGCCTGCCTGCCTGCCCTGCCTGCCTGCCTGCCTGCCTGCCTGCCCTGCCTGCCTGCCTGCCTGCCTGCCCTGCCCTGCCTGCCTGCCTGCCTGCCCTGCCTGCCTGCCTGCCTGCCTGCCTGCCTGCCTGCCTGCCTGCCTGCCTGCCCTGCCTGCCTGCCCTGCCCTGCCTGCCTGCCTGCCTGCCTGCCCTGCCTGCCTGCCCTGCCTGCCTGCCTGCCTGCCTGCCTGCCTGCCTGCCCTGCCTGCCTGCCTGCCTGCCCTGCCCTGCCTGCCTGCCTGCCCGGGAAGAAAAGCACAGTGGGAAACAGGGGGAGAGAGCTTTCAGGAAAATTACACTGCAGGGGGGCCTGGGCCAGTCAGAAGGCGCGGTGTCGGAGAGGGAAGGGGGGGTTGTGGGAAGGTGTGTGTGTGTGGGGGGATGGGGGGTAGGCTGGTGTTGGTGGGAAGGTGTGTGTGTGTGTGTGTGAGGGGGGGGCGGCTGAACTGCAGCGTCAGGAGGGAAGCACAGCTCCTTCCCAGATCTGATGAATGTGCCCGTGCAGAAAGCAGCGCACGGCAGTAACGTGGAGGGCCAGACTGCCCTAGGGGGAGGGGGTTTGCAGTGCACGTGACATCTACTCTATATCCTAATATCTAATCAGCCCTGAGAGCCAGCATACAGTACAGTGGCAAGTACATTGGACCAGTGTTTACAATATTCCAAGGCTTCACATTTTTTATAGATCAAGAACATAGTGATAAACCCCGGTCCAGTAGTATCGCATCATCAGATTCCCTTTTCCCTTCATATTCTATTAGATGATTAATTGAGCTCCGCGGCAAAATGGGAGTCGTCGTTCGGCTGTGGAGGTCTGAGGCAGCAGACTGTGACAGAGGCTTCTGGAAGCCTGCCTGCCTGCCTGCCTGCCTGCCTGCCTGCCTGCCTGCCTGCCTGCCTGCCTGCCTGCCTGCCTGCCTGCCTGCCTGCCTGCCTGCCTGCATGCAGGTCCTTCTCTGAAGCTGCAGAGATGAATAAATCATGCCAGGGCCTCTGGCGCTAATGAGCCCACACCTGAATCCTCTGCCCGGGCCGAGGTGGAGGCTTCTGGGAAAACTGATCGTCAGCAGAGACAGGAGAGGAGCGACGACAGAGCGCAGGATGTTGAAGGCAGTGAAGAAGAGACAATTTAAGCTTCCTTTTAGCCACACGTATCAGATTGATTTACTGAGCGTGTATTACTGTCAAGGGCTAAGCCTTTCTTATTAAACATGTGTTTTGGGTTTTCATAGCCCAGTTGGTGCTCATGTGACTCAAGGATGGTGAGTGACACTAGCTAACTGGCTCTGGGAATCTGCCGCAGCCCACAGTAATCAGATCAGAAATTAAGTGTGTGTGTCAATGGAAATGAATGACTAGTTATAGAAGCTGTTGCAGGGTTGGAGCTAGGACCAAAGATGATGCTGGGGGATGGTGATGAGGCAAGGGGCTGGGGATGGAGGTTAGGGGCTGGGGATGGAGGTTAGGGGCTGGGGATGGAGGCTAGGGGCTGGGGATGGAGGCTAGGGGCTGGGGATGGAGGCTAGGGGCTGGGGATGGAGGTTAGGGGCTGGGGATCTGGGGGCTGGGTTGTGGGGGCTGGGTTGTGGGGGCTGGGTTGTGGGGGCTGGAGGGTGTGTTCTCTTATTGATGCAGAGTTACACCACAGGGACCATGTGATATGTGATTAGAATGATTAGGGACCGTTCAGTCATCTGGCTCAATCTGAACCTCCCAATTAGCTCGTCAATATATGTGCGTCTGTGTGTGAGAGAGAGAGGTAGACAAAGAGAGAAAGGAAGAGAGACATGGAGAGAGAGAAAGATTGTATGTGTGTTTCGGCATGCTTGCATTTGTGTGTGTAGACAAAGGCAATTAAGGTGGGTACAAACCCCAAACATTCCCCCAGGGTGGAGGGTGTGCATATGCATGGGCACTAGGCTTGTTAGAGCTTCAGCTGCCTTCAGTTATGTTACTCATGACTATGAATGAGCTCACACTTTAGCACCGGGAAACAGTAAATGAGTGTAGACTTGTGTATGCGTGGTCTGGAATGTCAACAGAAAAACGGGTGAGCGATAAAGAAAGGAGAAAGCCGTGGAGAGAAAGAAAGTTGGAAATAGAGAAAGAGGGAGGAGAGGGGGGGGGGGTTGAGAGGCAGAGAGGCAGAAGGGTGGTGTGCTGTTCACACTTAGGACTCGAGGGTCAATCATTACTCCTCCTCTGCCTGGAAATGGCCCCTGTATTGATCATCTGGGGGCAGATGGTGGACTGAGGTGAGGAGATGCCACAGTGACCATGCGCTGTTCCAGTGTGGTAGTCTTTGTTTTCCCCTGACAGTCACACACACAGAGAACCCAGTTCATGAACATATACTGCTTTCATGAGGACCAGCACAATGAAGCGCAAAAACTTGTACTCGTGTCATGTTTGTGTGTGTCTAAATCAAATCAAATCCATCAAAACGAAGTGGATAATGCTCGTACTTCCAAAGTCATTCAGTACTGTTCATATGCTTCTTGTCCTTCAGTGGTTGAGTAAACGTGTTTATCTCATGTCCCTTCACATCCCCATGACTGATGAGGATGTGAATGTGAGTGATTCATATCCAGGGTTCAAACACTGACTGCTTTCTTCCAGTAGGGGTGATGTGCAGCTGTCTCTGTCCCTCTACCACTGCACCTCTCTTTTCTGTTCTATCTCTCTCTCTCTCCCTCTCTCTCTCCCTCTCTCTCTCCCTCTCTCTCTGTCTCCCTCTCTCTCTCTCTCTCTCTCTCTCTCTCTCTCTCTCTCTCTCTCTCTCTCTCTCTCTCTGTCTCTGTCTCTGTCTCTGTTTCTCTCTCTCTCTCTCTCTGTTTCTCCTTCTCTCTCTCTCTCTCTCTCTCTCTCTCTCTCTCTCTCTCTCTCTCTCTCTCTCTCTCTCTCTCTCTCTCTCTCTCTCTCTCCTTCTCTCTCTCTCTCTCTCTCTCTCTCTCTCTCTGTCTCTCTGTCCAGTCTAGCCCAGTCTCTTGGGGGCATACCATGGATGAGGAGCCTGGTGAGTCACACTCCAGTCATCCCAGCTGTCGTCCCCTCATCAATAAAACACCGAGAGCAGGACTCAGGTGGAAAAACACCAGGTTCCCCAAAACCTGCCAGCTGAACAGCCCTGTTCTCTGGTTGGTCAGACGGCCGCTCTCAGACAGACTGTTAGGAAGACCTGTGGTCAGCACCGCTCGACAACAGGTACAACAACAACAGTTGTTGATCTGGCCAAGCCACACTGTGTTGGAGCTCTTGGGGTCAGAGTAGGGTGGGGTGTGTTGGAGTCTGGGTGGAGAAGGAGTTACAGCACAGCTGCAACACAACTCACCTCCACCTCGCTGACCCCAACACAGCACAGCTGCAACACTCCTGGAATTCCCGTTCAATAACGTCCCCCTTTCTATAGCATGACAACGGGATATTCCCTAACTATAACACCAATGTTGTTGTGGTGTGTGAGGGTGAGTTTAAGTTATAGTTAGGGAATATCCCGTTGTCTTGCTACATATATTGTGTTGTGTTGCTGCTGTGAATGGTCAGGATGGTGTGTTATGGTCCTTTATGCTGTTGCACAGTGAGAGTGAGACACATCCTCCTGAGGTCACAGTGGGACATTCTTGCCCCGGGGTAACAACAGCAGGGCTACACAACCTGGACCTCCTGCTAGGTGTGTGGAGGCCTGGGGCAGACTGAGGAGGGGGGGGGGGGGGGCTGGGGGTCAAAGGACCAAGATGTGGGTTTTGTGGAGGGCTGAGGCCGATTCTGAGCAGAATGGTCTTGCTAACTCCCTGAGGGATAACGTGGCTCATATGTAGCGTAGCTCACTGGTGGGTTAGGGCACTGCAGAGAGAAGACTGGGGTCATACACGTAAGGTTAAAAAGATACTTCAATGAGTTAGCACATGTTTGATCCACACTAAATCAAGTTCAAGGAATCTCAAGTTTGTTATGGTGTTTGGGTGCATTGTTCCCTAAGAGGAATTACGACACCGTAGCTCGCTAACTTAACGTCCTTTCACAAAGTGCTGACTAGGTGCCGTTAGAACGTGTTGTGGTGAGTGTTAGGGAAAATTTGGTCTCTGAGGACGTTGTGAGATAAATATGCGTGTAGTATGTAAATGTTGCTCTTGTTGTCCATGTAGACGTGTTGGGTTTCTTTCTGTTTGGTCCTGGAAGAGGTAAGACTGCCCAACAAGCGATGGGTTGGGTTTGACCAGATGCTGTTTGGGCTTGAGCAAATGGCTCCAAGGAGACTAAGTTGATGTTGCAGTTGTGTGAAGCACAGTCACACATTGAATAGGAGGGTGGAGATGGGGATTAAACCATTGACCTTTCGCGTGGGTTCCTTGTCT
>NC_061068.1:3785635-3857540 GCF_021917145.1 Hypomesus transpacificus | reverse complement strand
CGCCCTTTCTCTCTCTCTCTCTCTCTCTCTCTCTCTCTCTCTCTCTCTCTCTCTCTCTCTCTCTCTCTCTCTCTCTCTCTCTCTCTCTACAGCATCTCTCACCTCTATATCTCTCTAGAATGTCTTTCTTTGTCTGTGCACCTTCTCATGATTTCTCTCTACTTCAGTCCTGCTGCTGATGTCATGAGCAACTATTGTTTTTGTCAGTGGCAATTTCATATGGCACGAGTTAAGACTTTTCTCCTGTGCTCTCCGTCTCTCTCTCTCTCTCTCTCTCTCTCTCTCTCTCTCTCTCTGTCTCTCTCTCCCTCTCCCTCCCTCCCTCCCTCCCTCCCTCCCTCCCTCCCTCCCTCCCTCCCTCCCTCTCCCTCCCTCCCTCCCTCCCTCCCTCCCTCCCTCCCCCCCCCTCTCTCTCCCTCCCTCCCTCCCTCCCTCTCCCCCTCCCTCTCCCTCTCTCTATCTGATCTGTGATGCTCCCGCCACTCCCCTCGTTGAGCGTTCCTCTTTCTGCCACCCTTTCTGTTAACCCCCTCCCCTCTTCTCTGCATTCCTTCCTCGACGGTCTGTTCCCACCCTTCTCACCTCTCTACCTCTCTCTCTCTCTGTACCTCCCTGTCTCTGCCTCTCTCTTTATCTCTTGCCCCCACCTCCCTCACTTACTCTTCCTCTCTCTCTCACTCCTGTCTATCCCCCCTCCTTCCTTTTCTCTCTTCCCTCGTTCCCTGTCTATTTTTCCTCTCCTCCCAGATACTGTGATTACCTTTCCAGACAGTCCGTTTCCAAACGATATTCAACATTACATCTCACAGTTCTCTTCAAACCGGGCAGGTTAGAATTAAGGCCTGCGACACGTAATGCACACCAATGGTTTTACATGAATTTAGCATTTCCAGCACAGAACCGATCTCCTGGTGCGGTCGGGCCTGCCTCGAACAGACAGAACTCCTGATCCGAGTCACTGTACCGTGCTGAACCATAACAACAACATCTCCTTCGATAATGAAGATGTCAAACAAACCCTTTAGTCCCAGGCTGGAGGTAAGGAGGTTCCAGACAATGAAGCCATTCTCCGCGGACCAGCAGTGTTATTCGGGCCGCGTAACTCCGGGGCCAAGCTTACTCAAATGACACACATTTGACGCTTAAAGTGCAAGTGTTTATTTTCTCTTCCATTTTTAAATCGCCACGCGACTCCTCCACCCCTCACCTCTCACCCTGCTGGATGAGGAGGGGGGGTGGGTGTATGTCTGCTCTGGTTAGCTCAATCTGGACATGCTGATCAATGACCGGGCACAGGACACCTCGGTCACAGCGGACACCCTCAGTCTCCGCTACAAAGGGACTGCTTGTCTAAGCTCCCCCCTAATGGGCCTTAGACACTCACTCACACAGCCCCCGCCCCCCCCCCCCCCCCCCCCCCCCCCCTGTTCCTCTGTTGAAGCTCAGACGAGGAATAAGAAAATATGAAGAGTTTTCATAAACCCTAGGTCTCAGGAGGGTGTCATTTTCAGGAGCATTGTATGGGGGTTGCCTTTTTCTCTCCTCCTCTCTCCTCATGTTATGCTTTGCTGTAATCTTTCTGGTGGGCGCCTTTGATGGCTGCCTAGGTAGGCTCTCCTGCCAAATCAAATTCCGTGTCTGTGCAAACTTTCATGGCCAATAAACATCAATTCAATTCAATTTCAGAGGAAGTGGGCTTCAAAGAGCCCCAGGATCCTCACAGAGGGCGTTCAGCCGCACACACACACACACACACACACTCACACACACACACTCACACACTCAAACACAAACACACACAGTCTGGTATGAAGGAGTCTTGTTTTAAGAACATCTACAGTATGAATTGGATTTGTCCGAGATGTCACACTTTAGTAGAACTTTCTGTTGTGCCGGTTCTGAAGCGCCTGCCAGTTTAAAATGAGGAGCTCCAGTAGGCTTGATTCCCTGCCGCCCCAGTGTGTACACAGTACGAATGGTTAATCACTAGGTTTGTTGGCCAGGGCCTTTGATCCAGAAGGCCAGAGGATTGAAGAATAAGCCAACATAGTCAGTGATGAGAGACACAGCTACTGAGAATCCTGCTATACATAGCATTTAATGAGCTGTTTGTGCTGTTCTGTGCTAAAAACATGTTTCTACGCTACCCAACCTACATAGCTAACTGCTCACGAGAAGAAGATGATCAATTGGTCTCCTGTGTTTAGTCATCCAAGACACTCCACATCTCAGCCCTCCATGACGAGGTCGGCTGTGTAAGAGACGCTGTCTGCTCGCTCGGGGGAAAGACCAGCAGCTGCCACCGTAACCAATAAAGTGTGATGGGTCAAGAGTCAGGGTTCAGAGGTCAGAGTTCACGGCCTCCGTAGAACCTGTGTGGTGGATGGCCCCAAAATCGTCCCTCTGAGCCTATAAATAATTAGCCTGGCTGCCAGCCCAACTTCTCCCCGACCCCAAAACAATTTTGTTGGGAAGTTGGGTCTGGAGGGTCTCGTATTGGGGACCAACTACAGAAAACCAGAATCTGGGCGAACCAATGAAATTGCCAGGGCGGGCTTTATACGATGATGGACAGATGATCAACAGTAACGTAATCACCCACGACACAAAAAAGCGCTTAAGTTGAATTAGTTTTGAACAAACATGGCTACCGCTGGAGATCTGGGATGTTATGATTCTGCCATCGAGTCTGTTTTAGAAGACATCGACAGCGCATTAATTTTGAAAGAGGAACAGAGAGACGCAATCAAGGCATTTGTCGATGTAAAATATGTTTTTGCCGTCCTTCCTACGGGACTCGGTAAAAGTTTAATTTATCAGCTGGCCCCGATGGTCGCGAAGAAGATGGGACACAATGAAAACCCAGTGGCCATTGTATTGTGGTTTCTCCTTTTCTTTTGTGGAGTTGTAATCCTAAACGGAGAACTTGTTCGTATATGCATTGCCCTTTATTGTTTGGCTCAAAAAGGTTGACCGTGTGAACAAGTACTCCCCCTACCCTTAAATTAATTTTACAACACAGGCAAAAATCGTTTGTATTCATTCTTCAAGCATACTTCAAGTCTGCTTGCAGTTTAGTCAGTAAAGATTTAGCTGCCTCTCAGTTTAGTTCTGTCGACAACAACTATGCGGCGCTTAACATACGTCACATACTCTGTTGCTCTGATTGGTTGTAGATCTATCCAATTGAGCGAAGAGGCATTTGTTTTCCAGGCTCGTTTGAAACAGGCCCCGTAGTCAAAGCCCAACGGAGAGTTCTCAGACTCATATTCTGACCAGAATTATGAGTATGACAACGTCAGGCTAATAAATAATCCCCCTTTGCTAAGGCTTAGCCAGTTAGGTAGATAGTTTGCTCTAACAAGTCGGTTACAGTAGACGGAATTAGGATAGCTGTCCTGGTACCTAGCTGATTTAGACTAGCTAGTTTGTTAACTAGCTGATTTATGTTCGCTAGTCTGTTAACTGGTTTATTTATGCTAGCTAGTCTGTCACTGTAACTAACTGATTGACACTAGCCAGTCTGTTCACTACCATATGACTGCTAGCTCGCGGTGCCTAGAAGCCACATCTAACAGGCAGGGCTGGAGACCACAGCTTGTCGTGGTCCTAGGGTGGCCTACCGCAGCTCACCCTGGGCTCTATTTTAGGTTGAATGAGTGTGATTAGGGCCGGGTAGAGAGCCCAGTTGCTCTCACTGTGTGTGTGTGTGTGTGCGTGTGCCTGTGTATGTATGTGTGTGTGTGTGTGTGCGTGTGTGTGTGTGCCTGTGTGTGTGTAAGGGTGTGTGTGTGTGCCTGTGTGTGTGTGTGTGTGTGCCTGTGTATGTGTGTGTGCCTGTGTGTGTTGGGTATGGCATGGCTTTTGATGCAGTTATACATCGAGGAGAAGCTTTCTGAAACTGTGGAGGAGGCTTGTGGAGATCAGAGGTGAAACCAAACACAAACCGAACACAAGATTACAAGATTCCGGAAAAAAACACTGTCTGCCTCCTCCTGATCCTTATTTCACCCTCTTAAAGTTTACTGTGTCAGTTTTATTGTGTTCTATTTCGACCTACATTCTCAATTCCATTATAATGCTTCCAATTGTCAACCAGTGTGACTGTGAAATTACAGTGTAACAATTTCAAAACAAAGTTTAAACTTCATAAGAGGAATGTTCTGTGTTTTTGCTTGCGCGTGTGTGTGTGTGGATTGAGAACTACAATTATTCTTTAAATAATGCAGCAAAGAACTGCCCTCATGACTCCAGAGGTGGGCATACATAATAAATGTACCAAGTGTAAATCAAATGAGATATTGTACTGTATGTTCCACAAGTTCTTCTATGCCCTACCCAAACACCTCACTCTACACCGAATGGCATCTCAATTTAGAACAGTCATACATATTCTAGAAAGGTGATCTATATTCTAGAACACCCGTGTTGCATCCGGAGGAGGTGGCCTGAGATCCTAGATCACATGACAAATAGCAGGACATTGGCTATCTTCATCATCAGCCAGTGTTTATAAGATTTGATGGACGCAGCATCCCAAATATTTTACTTATTTTTATATTTTATTGCATGAATTTGTTTCTTCTGGAGAGCTTGTAAACAACTCCTGATGATCTCATGTATCTCTGTGACTTGCTTCTGTCCATCTTGCAAAACAAAAAGCATATTTTTCAGTGTACAACTGTGATCTATGAACACCATCTATCTACTGTAACCCTCGTTACCCTGGCGACAGTGTTGCACTTCTTGAAAGCTTTCATGGGATCCTTCCTGTCTTCCTTCCCTCTGTCCCATCCCCAGGGCAACCTCCTCTCCCCTGGACCAGCCGACACGCGCAGGCTTTATAGACCCACACCAGACCAGCTTATCTCTGACTGCAGAATGACAGCCAAGCAGGCAAATCAGGTGAGCTAACCTGGCATCTGCATCAATCATTCAACCTCATTGGCCCTTCTGGCTCTTCCTGGTTGGGTCAGCCAATCACATGGGGCCTCATCATTAGAGAACGTTAAACATGGCACAACTAAGCCATTACATTATGTGGTTTTGACCTGCATTTTAGGATTTTGTACAAACCAAAAAAATTGTCATTATTATTCTCTTATTTGAATATCATATTCATAATTGATTGACAGTGTCACCTGCTTCAGCTACAGCATGAAAACAAAAAAAGGTATTCTGTTTTCCTAACTATTGGCTATTAGAATCGTTCATTGATTCGATTACTTTATAATCTATGTTTAATCAAACAGTGAACAGTGCACACCTACAGTGTGTTTACATTTTAAGCTATTATATGCGAATTATTATTAAACTACTGTTTAAATCCCATATGGAGTCAGACAGACGTTCACAGCAGCATCCAAACCGATGAATTGATGAATAAATGTCTATCTTGCATTCACTGCAGGTCATTAAGAACCATCGTAATTAGGCCTGAATCATGATAAATGCGTGTGAATATGGTACGCTGTAGATGAGAACTCCAATCTAGCGGTGCTCTCTGCTGTGTGCACCGAGGAATGGACTGAACGGTGCAGCTAGCGGCGAGAGGGGGAGGGTCGTAAAGTTGAAGCGAAAACTTTTTTTTCCTCCGCTTTTTGGGTACCCCTTTTCAGTAGCACACATGAAGGAGGGGTCTCGGAGAATAGAATTTGGGAGACAGAATGGGAGGGAAACGGGGCTCAGATTTCAGCTTGACAGGGGGTAGGGGCTGGACTGTTATTTGGGAATATACAAAGATTGAAGGGAGCAAGGACATAAAACTACAGTGCCTGGCCTTAAGCGGTCGGTAGCCTACTCAGTTTCTGCAGGGGTCTTGCACTGGATTCCCCATCGTTTTTGGAAGGTTGAATGTATGGTTCGGGGTTGTAACTGGGAACACACACTAAAATACTAAGAGAAGCCTCCGCTCCCTTCCTCCCTTCTTTTTCTCCCCCAAAGGCCCTGCATGTCTAATCTTTAGACATGTTCAGCTTTGTGGATTCGAGGACTGTACTGCTACTTGTAGCAACCCAAGTCGTTCTATTAGCCGTTGTCAAATGTCAAGAGGAAGACGATCGTAAGTGCCAGTTTATTTTCCTTAAAGATTCGATGTATTTTTCATTAACGGTAAATGAACATCATTAGATGCAACTGGAAAGCGTTCTCCTTGACTGTGCAGTACCTGTCAAATGAATGTGCACACGGTTGAGTCGCATAAGCATTATGCATTTGTTTTAGGTTGTGGTCAATTGTTTTCTCATATATTGTGATTTGGTATTAAGTTAGTTTACTGTTACGCACAAAATGTGCACCACCGCTGTGGCAAAGGTCTGAGTAAATGTCTACACTATTCACTGTGTACAATAGATTTTTAAGTGTGTAAACAAATAGTGACTTGTGAATCTTATTTGTTGTTTTTTTTCAATGGTGTGCGTAAAAGTGGATAGAATAGTCAAGTGAAGCAAACACTTCACTTCTTAAAGTGACGCGCCATGCGGTATTCTAGGCAGACACAAGGAGATTTTTCGGCTTCCATTTCCAATGAAAGATCGACTGGTTTAGGTTTAATCCCATTGTTCAAGTCCAGTTATTTTTGTGAGTGCGTAAAGTGGTAGCCCACGGTAGCTCCTGTGCCACATAGCGTACTGTAGCCTTCCGAGTGCTGACGAGTGGATACTGCTCCCCCACCTACTCTCTCAAAGTCGAAAGCGCCGGACACCTGCGGGTACTTTGGAGACATTCCGAGAGCGCTTCTACAGACTCCTTTTTTTAACTCCAGATCCACATCGTTGAGAGGACCAAACAGCCAAAGGTGGTCAGGCTCAAGGGCCTTCAGTGAAAAGCGTTAGCATTCCATCGCTGTCAGAGGGCACCGAGGCGAATCCAGGCTTGTTGGAGCGGAACGAAGATGCCCAAATCACTTCGGAATTATTACACGAATATCCACATCACAAGGGATACAAATGACCCTAATATCATTCCAGTTCAATGTGACCAGAATCATAATTGGCCTTTACCCATTGTTTGGCGTGTTTACTTTAGAAAGTTGGAAATCGGAAGTTATATTGAAATCGATTATAATGATCGTTTAGGATATTTAAGGTATGGAGGAGGGAAGTTGAGTGAAGGTATACCAGTGAGCCATTGCCAGAAATAATGTTCCATTAGATTTTTACTGTTTCCATCTGGTTTATAGATTACCAACAGGCAGGGACAGTCAGAGGAGAAGAGAATTATTGTCTGGCGAGACGGCCACTGGAAAGAAATTACAGAAAGGGGGGTTATTATTGTATTTCAGCGAGGCACATTCTTTTAAACGTAAGAGCATACCAAAGTCTGCAAAATAAAAGAGAGAAGCAGATTTTGGTTGGTGGTGGTTTTCGACAAAAAAAAATAGCTGTGAAAAGAGAAACGTAAAGACAAAAAAAAACAGACGTAATAGTCTCAAGTTACCCTCTCTGAAAGCTAGGCCCCTGGACATAATGCGAGTCCTTCTTTTCCTAAGCGCTACCGGGGGAAATATTTCTGGGACATGCTAAGAAGTCCCAAAGGGGCCAGCAGCAGACTGTGACTGACCCCAGACTAGCAGGCTCAAAGGGCAGCACACAGCAACTGGACAGCGACTCACTGAGAGCGGACTGAGTCTTGCCTGCTCAACTCACTGGCCTAAAGCCACACGTGAGAGATAAAGTGAGAAAGCAAGGCGCGAGGACTGGGTATCTGACTCAAGAAGGCACAGGCCTACTCCAGTACTGCGTGGCAGATGCAGCTGGAGACCAGATAGGACTCCAATATTTCTGAAACACACCTGTGTTCACTTAACAATTTTTCATCCTCCATTTTCTTCCTCGGGCAAATATAAATGACAGCCAACACACGAAGAAAGTAGAAATTATCTATGGGATTGCTCTCAAAAGTATTTATGGCAGCTGCTTGCCCCGTCAGTTGGGTTAAATATTATTTTCACGGAGAGGTGCATTCGATCCGAAACCTAATGACGAGATAGGCCAATTCACCATTGACTATTAAAAACTCGGATATACCCTAAGGTATGTGTATGAAAGATGTCCATTATCCGTCTTGTGACGTGTTTGGGCTGGCATTTGAAACAACCTATTGGTTCCAGATGGGAGTTAAAGGTGCCCCGTGTTTGTATAAAGCAGTAGTTCGTGAATTGCCTGCTCTGTCCCCTTCCAGAAAGAACTCATTCATAGCAGGTGAGGTCCGTTAGGTTACTTAGACCTGAGCAGGCCTCGAAGGTAAATATAGCTTGGCTACTGTACTTACTCTTTCCACGTCCAACCCTTAGCGACCCCCACCCGCTTCCTGACTTGGTGTACACGTTGACTTTCTCACCTGAACGGTTCAAGGATCTTAGTAAGAGTTCTACGTCAAGCCTACTTGAGTTCCATCTAATTAAAACCAATAAGGATGCAGATTGAGTGGCAAAAGTTGAGTTTACTTTGAAAACATTTTAAATGTAGTAGCCTATGCTCACTTGGGTAGGCCACAATAGGTACACTGTGTTCTCCATTTGGCTCAGAGGAAAATGTGGACCCTGTGTGTGTTGGTTGCAGCATAATTAAGGGCGTCAGTCTGAAGCATACTAAAACAGACCTATATTTACCTTAAGATGAAAGTAGATTAGAGAGAGAAGACTATAGGCACGGCACGTGCTTCAGCAGTTCCAGCGGCTGACAGAGGCGTCAATTAGAACTTTGCGCGAGATCGAGCGACCGGGGTCATTGAGTGGAGCTCGTGCTAGATCGTGAAATCGCGTTGCCACCGTGTGGTCGGTTTATGAATTGCCTTGCAGGCACATGTCTTGGTCCCTGTGATTGGTCCCACAACCTCAGTCTCGTTTAAGAAACGTCCACACAAAAAGTATTGATGTAAAGATTAGTTGCACATTTCATATATTTAAATTATGTACTTTTGTCTTTTTGTCTCTTATTCATAATGCAGCATTTTGACCTCCATCTGTTAGGCATGTTATAGTACTGTCTTGCCTCTTGATTTGACCAATTCATCTTTCTCTACAGGAAGGTTCATATTCATGATAACTGTACAGATATCTGATGTGTTATCTCTCTCTCCTCCCTCCTGTTATCCGATGATGTCTGTCTGTCTGTCTGTCTGTCTGTCTGTCTGTCTGTCTGTCTGTCTGTCTGTCTGTCTGTCTGTCTGTCTGTCTGTCTGTCTGTCTGTCTGTCTGGCTGGCTGGCTGGCTGGCTGGCCTCTGCCTGGTCAACACAGAGGATGCATTTAGCTGTATACAGGACGGGCAGAAGTATAGCGACAAGGACGTCTGGAAACCAGAGCCGTGTCGCATCTGTGTGTGCGACACGGGCAGCGTCTTGTGTGACGGGATTATCTGCGAGGAACTCAAAGACTGCCCTAATCCCGAGATCCCATTCGGAGAGTGTTGCCCCATCTGCTCTGCCAGCCAAGGCTCTTCCAGCGGTCGTAATTTATTATCTCACACCTCTCATGAAAATAAATTACTCTGCAGTTCATTTTTTTTATTTTAAAGGTGGAAAAACGACATTTCACTTCAGGAAATATCAAAGGGTAGACCTTTTTCATGTGGCCTTACAGACAGTATGTGCCTTCAGTCATCCTTTGATTGAGATGTTTTTTCCCCTTTAAAAAAAAAACGACATGAAAGCGAAGAGATTAACCAAGAGTGACAAAGAGGACACTTCTGTGTTCCTTTCAGGGAGATGCTGACTTAACGGGATTTTCCATCGCTGGTTCACCTTGGCCCCATCTTGTTTGGATATGCCTTCTGTTCCCAGTATCATTCATGAACACATGTGGGAATCATTATGGAAATACCTCACTTTAACAGACATGGCCCTCATAGCAGTTTCTCTCTTTCTCCCTTCTGCCCTCTCTCTCTCTCTCTCTCTCTCTCTCTCTCTCTCTCTCTCTCTCTCTCTCTCTCTCTCTCTCTTTCTTTCTCTCTTTCTTTGTTGTCTGTCTGTCTGTCTGTCACTCTCTCTCCCTATCTATCTCTCTCTCTGCTCTCTGCGGAATTCTGTAGATTAGGCAGGAGAGAGACATGTGACAGGCTATGGAAAGTGGAGGCATTTAAAGAATCGTTGTATTCCTTACAAGACACCCATTTAACATTCCCACAGCTATTCTATCAAGATGTCATTTGAGAATGGAACATTTATCCTGCCAAGTGGGAGCCTACTTTTGACCTGAACTAGCGTTAGTTTTAATATCAATTTATAACCACATTATGGGATGCATCTCCGAAATCAGAAGTGTCACTTTTCAAGGGCTGCATGTTATTTGATATACGTGCTTTATTATCAATGCTTAGATTTCCAAAACAGACAATATTCAAAGCTTGAAATTCAAACCATAACAACCATATGTCAAACCTATTATTTGACAATATGTTTCAAGGTCATTGTTTTCTACATTATCCAATCTAAATGAATACTGTATAGTTTGGAGAACAATGACACATAATTGGCCTATCACTAAATCACACATTCTGGCTTGGAAAAGTCCAAGTCTGCTTGTTACATAACATATTATATAACTTCACATACCTTCAGTCTATCATGCTTCATCCTAGTCTTCATCTACCCCTCCCTCTGCTTGTTTCCTGGCCTAACATTTGGAGCTCTTCAGATGGCGCTCCAACCGACACTTGACCTGTCCTCATGGGCTCTGTGGGGTTGTCTCTGACGTGGTGGTGGTCTGTAGTTCAGAGCAGGCTGTGTGGGGTTGTCTCTGACGTGGTGGTGGTCTGTAGTTCAGAGCAGGCTGTGTGGGGGTGGGCAGCTGGGACTGTGGACAGTTTACTGATGGGCCAGTAAATGTGGTGATCGTTTGCTCTGGTCTGGTATTAACTTACAATATTTTCTTCTGTTCCCCCCTTGACAACTGTTGTGCACAACAGGATCACCTGGAGCTAAGGTGAGACCATGCTGGGTTTGCTGTTTGTCTGTGTGTGTTTGTGTTTGTGTGTGTGTCTGTGTGTGTGCCAGCAGGTGTGTGTGTCCATCTGTCTTTCTTCCTGTCCGTCTGAGACCATGAGGCTGTGCCTGTGTGTCTGTGTCTGTAAGAGTGTAAATCTATTCTTACTGAGGATTAGACTAAGTGTTAGTCTATGCTGAAGTGCTTTGTGGGTTGATGTTTGTCTCTGATCTGAGAGAATTGATAGTAGTGTCGCACCAGAGCAGCTATTCCTGGACAAACAGCACCCTGTAGGTTTTTGCCTGAACTCTCATTTTACATTCTTCCTACTTAAACTTCATACTCGAGGTTAGTTACATCTGGGATCATGGCAAAAAACCTACAGGAGTGCATGGGATGAAATGCTAAATTATGCTTTTCTGTTCCTGGGTTGTAATATTTGTATTTGTCTGTTCGACTAGGGCCAGAAAGGTGAACCCGGAGATATTACTGATGTAAGTAAACATTCAATGTTACAGGTGTTTTTCGAAACAATCTCCCAAACCCACCAACAGACAGTTTCTTTTCCCATCATTGTATATACAGTAACTGTAATCATTCATGGGCTTTCTTAACCCTAGAAACCTACAGTAGAGTCTATTGTGTGCTTACTTATCGAGGCACAATGAGTGTGCAGTATTATTGCTGAGGCTTGCATAACAGCTGGAGTTCAGAGGAAGTGTGCAAGCCTAGGTTTTTATAATGAGTCAGAACAGAAGTCCAGGAGGGCTTCTCTGGCCATTAGGCCCAGTAGCCCACATAGAGGGAACACAGCCAAACACAACAGGACCGCATAAGTATCACAGATGAAGAGGAGAGGAAAGGAGAGAAGATGAGAGGAGGAAAGATGAGAGGAAAGGAGAGGAGGGAAGATGAGAGGATAGTAGAGGAGGGAAGATGAGAGGAAAGGAGAGGAGGGAAGATGAGAGGAAAGGAGAGGAGAGGAGGGAAGATGACAGGAAAGGAGAGGAGAGGAGGGAAGATGACAGGAAAGGAGAGGAGAGGAGGGAAGATGCGAGGAAAGGAGAGGAGGGAAGATGAGAGGAAAGGAGAGGAGAGGAGGGAAGATGAGAGGAAAGGAGAGGAAAGGAGGGAAGATGAAAGAAGGCAAGAAGATGGCATGTAAATGTAAATGTAAGATGAAGTGAAAGGAGCACAGTGTGTGAATACCTGCTTGTCACTGCAGCACACATGGAACTACTTTACCCTGGCCTCCCCTCCTCTCTCCTCCTCTCCTCTCCAGGGAGCTTTCCTCCTCTCCAGGAAATAGGAGGGCATTGTTTGGAGCCTGTTTGTTTTTGGGACTACATGGTCTGAAGAGATTTAGTGATTAGTACAGCTTTCTACAATGGGAAACAAATTAGTCTTTCATCTTCATCTGTCCTGGGTATCCTCAGAAACTGTGAACCATCTAAACACTCCAGGATGTGGACCAACAGTCCTTCTTCTCTCCTAATATACAAACCACCATCTAAAGGTGTTCCTAAGGACTAACATCTGTCAACAATGTTGATCCTGATCTCCATCTTCTCTTTGTTGTTCAGGTGATGGGTCCACGCGGACCTGGAGGTCCTATGGTAGGTTCCTGGACTGCTAACAACAGTCAATTATCAACATTTTCGTGACCAGATTTGGGATCCCTTTTTATATGCTTTTAAGTTCAAAACAGAAAATGTTAGTACTTTTCATGGCTCAAACATCCACAGCTACAACCATAGTCATTTTAAATAAGTGGTTAAAAGGTTTTGAGTTCATGAGGAATTGCTGAAAGTGGAATGGACTTGACCCCGATACTGACCTTCAGACACACACACACTCACACACAGTCCTTTGGTGAGTGGTCAGTTTAGATGCTGACCCCCCCTGTCTCCTCAGGGCCCCCCAGGAGAGCAAGGATCACGCGGAGCACGAGGAGACAAAGGCGAGAAGGTGAGTCAGCGGAAATAAAAACCCCTACCTATTTTTTTTAACACCTCACATCCCTTCCTTCTCTGTGGAAAAACGACGGCCACAACTCCAAAACCTTCCACGTGTCTTCAGCAGGCATTTGATTCGGGTGCCCCTGCAAAAAAATAAGCCGTGTGCTTGCTTATAGCAAGGTTTCGCAAAATGGCCCCCTTTTTAAAGGGGGAGGGGTATTCTTGGGGAGCCTGAGAGTAAAGTGGTGCATACTGTATGCCAGGGCTGCCTGCATGTGTAGTTTCCATGGGCCTGTGTGGTCTGTGGAGGCCTGGCTTGTTAAGCAGATGTTGGAGCCCCACAGTGTAAACATCTGGCTGTCAGAGAAGACTCGGCCAATCAGTGTTGGAGATCAGTGTTGCTGAGTGGAAGCTTTGATCTCTGTATTAATGTGACAACAACTGGCATGTCAATATGGCTGAAGGCTAGGTTTAACGGCTGTGCAGGCTTGGCTGCTGCATAATATTTGAGCGTTTGGTGATTATAAATGCATGTGCAATGAGTGATTTTATATCTGACTCTTAACCAGACGTGTGTGAATATGTAGAAATGTGAGGAATCTGTGATATTGAAGTTTGTTCCAATAGTTGTGTTTGTTCCAATGTTGAAATAGTATGGAACCATTCCACCTTTCAAATGCTTTCAAATAATGTGATTCAATATCCCAATATAGAATTTCTGTATCTACTGTCAGGTTTGGTTAAAAGGGTCATGTAGGGTCAGAGGTCATAAGGTCAGAGTGAATTCTTACCGTTCTTTACTTCAAGGCTCGGTTAAGTGTTGTTCTGTCGTGGTAGATCACATGACACTCATTTTTCTTCTGCAAAGACTGTAACATGTTACAACATATCTTGACAGTGGAATATACTGTTATTTCTGAGAACTATGGACATAGCAAGAATAACATTAGTTTTACACAGCCTTTAAAACTCTTTAATTTGAGTTTTTTTTCCATATCATTCATATCCAGATAGTTGTAAACTTTTATTGGGTCAACTGGGTAATGATGTATTATGTGATAGACTCAAAACAGTCCTCAGAACATCTGAGTGTCTAATAAAATGTGGAGGTTTCTACATTTCAGAATGCCACACACTGGTAAGGTTCCATAAGACCCTTGTTTACATAACAGGAACTTCTGTGCATTCTGTCATGGCATTCTGTAGACAGCGTCTAAGTTTTGGCATTGACTCGATGGTATGTGGAACTTCCTTTGTCATAAAATCCTTTACGGGGTGTTTTCAACAAACGTTCTGTAAATAATGTTTAGGTAGGGAACAGAAAGACAGATGTCAGATAGTTAACCATAAAAAATAATAATTATAGGCTTCTTTCGCTGAAGTGTGTGTGTGTTTGCCAAGGCACTCAGATGAGAGATGTTTGGACAGGGTTCAGTTGGATCTGAACACTGTGACATGATATCTGTTGGCACTGTGGTAGTGGTCCTCTCAGGTGTCTCTGCACTTCCTGCTCCACTTCCTGCTCCACATGTAAACACACAGGGACTGGGTTCTTCTGTTTACAGTTATGGGACCTATTACAATGTTGGCTTTATTAGAATATAAATGGATTATTTTAATGTGTTGAAACTTAATGTGGACGGCTCCTGATATTCCGCTCCTGTTGTGTGTTATGGTGCAATGTACTGCACTGTAGGGGATTTGTCTGATGAAGTGCTGGTGTACAGGAACAGTAATCATTTTATTCAGTATCTGTTTGAGCAAAGGCTTGTGCATTGATTGTTCGTATTGAGCGAATCAACATCATATTGTGCCAGCACTCTGGAATGGAGTATTATGTGTGACTATTAAAACAAATGAGTCTTAGAAGCTGAGAAGCCTTTGTCAGTCCATGGAAGATCAACAGCCGTTCTAGATAGATTACATTTGAACCTCAGGCAAGCTTGAAACTTGTAATCATTTGTGTGTAACAAAATGATGGGGGTCGTAATTCATGTGCCATTCAAAACTTGTTTCTATCAATTGAAAATGATTGAGTTGAAAATTATCATATAATCACCTGTATCACCTGTAATAATTAAGTACATAGTATTTCTAAATATTGTCACTTTTGAAGGCACATGACCCACCTCAGCGTGCTGAGATGGAAGTTTCCCTTTTTCTATTTTGTAACTGTAATATATCAGACTATAATTCCATTGAAATGTGTCTTCTATCCCCTTTTCCCTCTCTTCCCCTCCTCCCCCCCTCTTTCAGGGAGGCTCTGGCCCCCGCGGCAGAGATGGGGAACCTGGTACCCCCGGAAACCCCGGCCCCCCTGGACCTCCAGGGCCAAATGGACCCCCTGGCCTTGGTGGAGTAAGTATCCCAGAAGCAGGGGGGGCGGTGGGGTCACCACGGAGGGTGGTGGTGGGAGGATATGGCTGATTCCAACAGGGAGGATGAACGGAGAAAGGGTGGGAAGGGAAAGAGAAGGGAAACAGAGCTGAGATGTCTCAGAGGGGAGGATCAGAGCACAAAGAGCTGGGGAAGGTCTGCTTTGAAACGGAGGTAGAGAAAGACGGGAGGATGGATAGAATGCTTCTCATTCTTCGGGACAGGAAAGGAGGAAGGGAATGGAAGGAGGACTTGAGGGAGGAAGAGAGAGGGGAGGGAGGGAGGGAGGGAGGGAGGGAGGGAGAAACAAGGAGATCCTTTGTGAGAGGGAGAGAGATGAGAGAAGTTCACATGCCTCTCTTCCCTGGCTGTGGTCTACCTCTCCCTTTCTCTGTCTTGCTGTCTCTCTGTCTTTCTGTCTTTCTGTCTCTCTGTCTTTCTGTCTCTCTGTCTTTCTCTCTCTCTGTCTTTCTGTCTCTCTGTCTTTCTCTCTCTCTCTCATTTTCCTCCACCTATCTCTCTGTCTGTCTGTCCGTTCGTCTGTCCGTCTATTTGTCTCATCTATCTTTTTCCTTCTTTATGTTGATCTCTCTCCCCCTTCCCCTCTTGCCCTGGTATCTAGATCTTGATCTGATCCTTGCATTCTAGAGCCAACATCTATTGATGAGAGGGTGTGTGCGCTCAGGTTATTTGAACTGTGCTCTATGGATCACATCCAGGATAGCACTGGACACATTCTGTTTCTCATTTTGAAGTAGAATGTCATCATGCCTTCAGTCTGGTCTGGTTGACTCAACTCAAGGATCAGTATTGGTGTGCCGTCGGCAAAGCATCTGATGTTTGTCTAACTGTCATCTCTCTCCTGCAGAACTTCGCTGCCCAGATGGCTGGAGGCTTCGATGAGAAGTCAGGAGGCGCTCAGATGGGCGTGATGCAAGGACCGATGGTGAGAGACTCCCAGAACCACAGCTATCTCTGTGTCCGTCCACTGTAGGGTCAGTGGGAGCCAATCAGAAAGGATATAGGACAAATATAGCCCGATGCCGTCATTGCCCTCGGCGTCATGGCGTTTGTAGTCGCTCCATCGCGTGGATGTAGGCTCGGCTACTCATCTCTGGAGTAGAGACAGGAACCCCTGCTCAGATCGAGCACCGCCCCCAGTAGTCTGGAGGAGGTACAGCAAGACTCCAGCCCGGCTGGACTAAACCAGCCCCCTCATGGAGAGGGAGAGAGGGGGAAGAGGCCAAGGGACAGGAGGGGATGGAGGAAACTCTGCAGGTCTTCATTATTCTTCAAGCCTGCTGACGACGGCTCCGAGCTGGCACGACCGGTTGGCAGAGGTGGAGCGGAGAGCTGCTATTTTGGTTTGGAGGCCCACAATGCAGCCGTCTAAGCCAGTGGCAGCCTAGGGTTTAGGCCCATTACCGCCTCTCTGTATGCTCCTGTGCCTGAAGCTGTGGTCTTGGAGCCAGGCAGACGACTGTCTGAGCCCTGCTCTCATCTGCAGGCTGGCCAGGGTCGTGTTGGCAGAAGCAGCTTGAGGCAAAGCGCTGGTTGTGTGTGTGTGTGTGTGTGCGTGTTCACAGCCTCCTCTGATGTATTTTAAGCAGAGACAACCCCCCTACATCCATACTACTTCCCACAACGCTCTTACAGTTTGCACACACACACACACACACACACATCAACACACACAAGCACACACACCACCCCAAAGATAAACGCAACCCCAGCCTGGGAATAGAGACTCATTGATCTAACCCCGAGCGGTGTGCTTCTCCTCTGAGCCATGCTGAAAAGACAACGTTCAGCCCACTCACTGAGAGCCCAGCTCTGTCCTGCTGCCTTCCACAGGGACATTATCCTTGGCTGCCGCCCGGAATCTCTGCCTTCCAATCAGAACACTGGGACTGATGTTCTAGAAGGCTCCAGGACACTGGGACCGATGTTCTAGAAGGCTTGCAGGGGGGATACGAGTGTACACAGAAATCTGGTCATAATCAACGGGTCTTTCAACAGCCATGAAGGACTTTACAAGACGACAAACCCTCTTGGAGTCTATAGTTCCTTTAGGATTGTTTGTTAACAATACAGTTCACTGGCTCCTGCTGCCTAGTAATGGTTTTCCTGCACCTGAGTGTGTGTGTGTGTTTTTGTGTGTGTGCGAAGGGGAGAGAGATTTGGCTCATCACCTCCATAGAATGTGAAGTCTCTTGCTGAGTAATGACCCGTGGAGCAGAGCAGAGAATTGCTTTGACGTGTGATTCCAGTGTAAAGGCTTCTCAGGGCAGATCAGACTCACTCAGGCAAGGATTAACCCTCAGACTCATCTACTGTTGAGGAGATTATCTGGGGAATTACCTGAAGTGAATCTATGGCATATACAACATACATTCTATGTATCAGGAAAGTCGTTTTTTTCATGAAGGATTAACTATTTCAAATAGTTTATTTAAATGGCATAGACGTCAGACAGGGTTCAAGCAGATCACACAAGTGAACAATAGCATTAAGTCTGACCTCTGCACTGGGGGTGTTGCACTGGGGGCATACAGAGAGCGAGAGCGAGAGAGAGAGAGAGAGAGATAGGAAGAGAGAGAGAGAGAGAGAGATAGGAAGAGAGAGAGAGAGAGAGAGAGAGAGAGAGAGAGAGAGAGAGAGAGAGAGAGAGAGAGAGAGACAGAGACAGAGAGAGAGTGAGCGAGTAAGTGAGAGATCATTAGAGATAGTGAGAGAGAACAAGGAGAAGAGAGAGTTTCTTATGCCACTGTGGAATTCCTAAGGATTTATGTTTGGCAGGTAGAGGTGGAGGTACTGAGTGTTTTGCTGCTGGGGGGCAAAGTAGCAGGCAGAGGAGGAGTTCAAGGGGAAGGCAGTTTGATCTTTTTCGCACTTTTTACTATTTAAAACTTAGATGTCACATGTGTGTACAAACTTCTTTCTGCTGTGTTCTTGTGTGGATAACTGTGTGTGTGCTGGAAGGTGTGATTGGTTACCTGTGGTTCTCCTAACGCTGTTTTTCTCTCTCTCCTCCTCCCCCCCTCCCCCCCCCAGGGCCCCATGGGTCCTCGAGGACCACCTGGCCCCTCTGGAGCTCCTGTAAGTTCCTCCTCCTGCCTCACACACACACACACACACACACTCACAAAATGCACATGCATAAACACTCACACACACTTTATGCGGATGGTGTCATTAAACAGGATAACCCGACACATATCAAGCCTATATTATATGATTTACGTTTTCCCCAGTGTCTTTCCACAGACAAAACATTGCTTAGTTGGTTCATTGGCTAATAGTGAGTGTTTTTTGTCTTAAGTCTTAAGTCTTTTTAGGTGCATTTCTTCACATCCAGGTATACTTGTTTAAATGACATCTTCAACTAAAGTAACAGAATCAGTGTAATTCAATAATTGCACACACCTACATTAAGGGCATAGAACCAGATTGTGATCTGGACACCCACCGTCCTGTGTTGTGGGTGAAGGTGGCATGGGCCTGTTTAATCTTCCAGCTGCACACTGCAGGGCTTGAATGCCTCAGACAGGCAGCACCTGACTATTTACCTTTCATAGGGTCTGCTGGGACACACACACGCACACACACACACACAGTACAGCCCCCCTCCTTAATCTCAACCTTCAGTGCTCCACTTACACCTCTTCTCCTCTACTCAACTCTCCTCTCCCTCTCTCCAACTACATTCCCCTGCCCCAACCTGGAAAGTAATTAAGTTGAAGGCAATGCCAGGTAGCTTGTCTCAGCTTGACGGTGTCATCTCAAAGCCTCCTGTATGGCTGTAGACATGTATCCACAACACAGAAGAGGGTCTTAATACTTCCTTCCACTGTTGGCATGGCTAAATCCTTTAAGGAGATATGTGACAATATGAACATGCAATGGTTTACACAAACCTACCTCAAAGAGGATTCTAAAATAATATTAAAAAATAATACTTGGCAGCACTAAGTTATAAGACAAACTGCTTATCCATACAACCCTCCATACATACAACATCCCAGTAGTTTATGGTAAACCATTTAGGTTCTGAGTCTAATTACGGATATGTATTTATCTTCAGATGACCTAACCCAAGTAGATTTGTTTTCTCAGATTAACTAACCCACATTAGTCTTCCCAGATAAACAAACCCCAGCAGATGACTATTCTCAGACAAGCTAACAGATACAGACCCTGTGTCTCTCTTCTACTGTCCCATCTCTGTACCTGACCTCTCTGATCTCTCCCTTTCTCCCCCCCCCCCCCCACCCCCCCAGGGCCCACAAGGTTTCCAAGGCAACCCCGGAGAGGCTGGAGAGCCCGGAGCGTCTGTAAGTATCTCAGGATGGTATCTCACAGTGCACCTCTCCCACCCCCTCGGCCCCCGGCCCCCTGGCCCCCACCGTAGCGGGCTGGTCAGCTCCTGTGGAGCCCAGATCATAACCCCAGAGCCCCAGCATCCGCCTCCCCCACCCCCCCACCCCCCCCAAGTCCAGCCCAGATGGGACGCCAGAGCAGACAGAAACCCCCTCTGAGGTGTCGCCTCTCTTAACCATCCACCTCCAGCAAACCTCTGATGCATCATTACCTGTAATAAGCATCATCCTGTCCGCTGGGACTCTGGCTGCCCTGGAACCCCTCTCTCCACCCCCCTCTCTCCCTCACCTCCGACAGTGTGTCTCTCCCCCACCTCCGTATTTGTGAGGGTCAGGTGGTGAGAGGTTTGGTTTTGGGGTGAATGTATTCTATCGGATCCATTGTGCCAGGCAAGATCACTCAAGCACAGATAAGTACTTGAAGTGATTTCACACAAGTATTTCTAACCTGGTCTGCCCTGCTGAGATTTCCGGTCCCCCGCCCCAATTTCGTCTGGCCACATCCCCCCCACCCCTAGCCCCAGCCCTGAGCCATAATCTCCCCCCACCCCCACCCCTAGCCCCAGACCTGAGCCATAATCTCCCCCCACCCCCACCCCTAGCCCCAGCCTCCGACCACCTCCAGCCTCCCCCTGCTCCAGACTAACAGCCCCTCTGAGCCCTCTGAGCAGACAGGCCCAGGCAGCACAGCTGGCCAACACACATATAGGATATTGAAATATCTGCCCCCACTCCAAACTAATCTACCTGTAAATCCCACTGACTGGAGAGTCTCCTTACAGAGAGATACCATAACCTCTCTCTCTTTGCTGTTTGGGCAACAAGTTACAGCTTGAAGCATCAACTCGGTGTTGAAGAAGAAATATAACTCGACCAAACCGTTCAAAACAGCAGCATGCAGGGTAGAGCTAGCTTGATGTGTTAAGGGGCATTGAATCCGGTTTACTGTTGGCTTTCCAACTCGTAATGTCGATGGCTGTCACGGTGTTGTTCTGTCTTCGTTTTGGCCAGATCAGACAGTTATGTAGTTCAAGTGACCACCCACCTCAGAGAACCAGGACAGACATTGTCAGAGGAAACTCATTATCACAGTCCTCTTGAATCCAGATCCAGTCAAATCCACAGCACAACATTGATTTGTAAAGTAATGATTAAATTAATCTGTGGTTGTGTTTTATCTATCTCATTTGGCATGTGGTCTAAAGAAAAGAGTTCCCCTCCAGGGATGTAGAGAGAAGAAAAAAAAGAAAGAAAAAAAAGCCTTTCAAACGTTGCCAGATATTTTCTGTATATTGTCGCCCCCTGTTGGTTGGAGGTGGTAACTGCATCTCACCTGGTCTGTGTTCGTCTCTTCCCCCAGGGCCCCATGGGACCTCGTGGCCCACCTGGACCTTCTGGAAAACCTGGAGATGATGTGAGTATCTCAGCCAGCGTGCGGAGAGCTGGCCGGCGCAGCCTCCCCTGCTGCCCTGAGGCCTCCTTCCTCTCTGACCGGTCACGGACACCGTTTCCTCCGGGAGCGCTTCAGAAACACGGCTCTGCATTGGCTGAGTTAAAATGCCATAGGTGGGGAAGGTTGCAGTGAGCTAGCCTGGATCGAACACTTCAGTGTCCTCCAGTGTTCCCCTCGCTCCACGGCGCACGGGAGAAGCAGTCAGCAGTCTGAGAAGGAGGTTCTGGAATCCTCATGTGGCTGCATTCAGAACGGTTCACATGACCATGCTGATAAATGGTCGTTTATTCATTCAATATGAACCCAAACTTACATTTACATTTAGTCTTATATTTTTTTACTGTCCCCATGAGTGATTGAATTGTCATAAATCAAATCAGATGTATTTTTGTAGCCCTTTTTACATGCAAGCATGTCACAGAGGGCTTCACATACGCCCATAGAACTGCACCTCAACCAACCTTCAAGGAGGGTCATCACTAACTTAGGGTTAGGGTAACTCCTATGACCCGCCCTTTTAACAGTTACTGTCTCTGAAAGGAATACACTATGAGCAACAGCACTGTGTTTCTAGTGTCCATGCAGTAAATACTAAACAGATCCACAGTAAACAGGGAAGATGTGAATGGGTTCATAATGCAGTACCTCAATTCAACCACTGAGCGGCGTATGGTTGGACAGGCTCCATTGTAAGTATTTGCCAGTAGGGGGAGCTATTTATTAATTGAATCTCAATTTCAACTCAGTCTAGAAGGAACAATTTAATGTGAAAATGATGTCACATTATCAACATCGGTAACTACTTTCAATAGTTCTTATAACAATGAGTTTACATGAAACCCTTGTGCTATGGATAATGCAACACTCCACTAACATAAATCTTTTTTTTCACTCTCCCTCTCTCTCTCCCTCTCTCTCTCTATGTCTCTCTCTCTCTCTCTCTGTCTCTCTCTCCAGGGTGAGGCTGGTAAGCCAGGTAAAGGTGGTGAGCGTGGCCCCGCAGGGCCCCAGGTGAGTTGGTCTCTTGTCCACAGGCATCACTTCTGTCATCACTAGGAGTCCTGACCAGAGTGTAGTTAAGTGTTGTCATACTGGGTAAAGAGCTAATGTAGCAATCTTTTCCTACTGTTCTTTATAGTTATTAAGACAAAGATGTGACAAAGCCATGCAAAGCCAAATACGTTTGAGTTACCCCCAGATTCCAAGTCAGACAGATGCACAGAAACAGAGAATGAGAGTATGCGTGTGTGTGTGTGAGAGAGAGAGGGGGTGAGAGAGAGAGATAGGGGAATAGTCCACTGCTGTCTGGAGGAAATCAGCCCTGATGTCATATGTCCCACTGGCAACTGACCAGGAAAGGAAAAAGCCATGTGGAGGAGGAAATCATTCCATTCTCTTTCTTATCTCATCTTCTCTCTCTCTCTCTTTCTCTCTCTCTCTCTCTCTCTCTCTCTCTATTTCTCTCTCTCTCTCTCTCTCCTCTTTCCCTGCTTTTCTCTTCTTCTTCCACACAGGGTGCGCGTGGATTCCCAGGAACCCCTGGCCTGCCTGGCATCAAGGGACACAGAGTGAGTGTCCTCTTCTTTTACCAGATTAACATTTATTGAGCAGGAATATTCTAGCTTAAGGTTGTTTTTGTTTGACTTTGTCTTGATTATTATGTTAATCTACATTTGAACTAGATTACGTTTCTGCCAAAGGGGGATTTATAACCAGAGAGCGTCAACACTGGTTTCAGTTTGACCTCTGGGTCTTGTGCCTGTCTTCTGACCTATGACCTCTTGTTGCTAGGGCTATCCTGGTCTGGATGGAACCAAGGGAGAGGGAGGAGCAGTCGGAGCTAAGGTAAGACACAGGGAACGACACCTGGACTAGTTTTACTTCTAACCTCCTGGAAGTGGTGACTAAATGCTTAGTTTTATCCATCTGTCTGTCCTTCTATCTATCTATCTATCTATCTATCTATCTATCTATCTATCTATCTGTCTGTCTGTCTGTCTGTCCTTCTCTAGGGAGAGTCTGGTTCTCCTGGAGAAAATGGCGCTCCCGGACCCATGGTCAGTTCATGTCACATCCCACATCAGACACACACACAACGTTCTGCTCTCTCTGAATGCTGTCTTCTGGAAATATGCTAAACTGACTCTCTCCATCTGTCTCTCTGTCTCTCTACCTCTCTCTCTTCCTCTCTCTCTGCCTCTCTATCTTCCTGTCTCTCCTCCTCTGTCCTCTCTCTCTTCCTGTCTCTCCTCCTCTGTCCTCTCTCTTCCTGTCTCGCCCTCCTCTGTCCTCTGTCTCTTCCTGTCTCTCCTCCTCTGTCCTCTCTCTATCCTCTCTCTCTTCCTGTCTGTCCTCCTCTGTCCTCTCTCTGTCCTCTCTCTCTTCCTGTCTCTCCTCCTCTGTCCTCTCTCTCTTCCTGTCTCTCCTCCTCTGTCCTCTCTCCTTAACAGGGACCACGTGGACTCCCTGGTGAGAGGGGGCGTCCCGGAGCGTCTGGAGCTGCTGTGAGTATCAGACCTGGTCTGTGGCCGCCCTCAAGACACCTTGCCACCCTGAACTTTTAAAAAACACCCCCCTATCTAGAACTCTGTCGGACCACCTCACTGTATATATATATAAATAATTATATGAAATATATAATCACCACTCTAACTAGAACCCTTTAAAAAAGTTAAAAAAGATATGCATTCTCAGCCCGTTCACATGTTGAGCTGACTGTGCTCTGTAGCGACAGTGTGTTGTGTTTCTCTGTAGTGACAGTGTGTTGTGTTTCTCTGTAGTGACAGTGTGTTGTGTTTCTCTGTAGTGACAGTGTGTCGTGTTTCTCTGTAGTGACAGTGTGTCGTGTTTCTCTGTAGTGACAGTGAGTTGTGTTTCTCTGTAGTGACAGTGTGTTGTGTTTCTCTTGTTCAGGGTGCTCGTGGAAATGATGGTTTGCCTGGCCCTGCTGGTCCCCCTGTGAGTATTCTAACACTGTAGATATCAATTCACTTAATTTCTATTTTTTAAGATACATTTCCCTCTTGAAATAGGGTAAATCAATAAATACCAGTATGTGCTTGCAGTTAACCTGTACGGCCTTGTGGTGGCAGCAGTGTCTGTTTACCTAGTTACACTATCCCACTCCTCATTCCTCTCCCCCCCATGCCCCTCCCTTCCCCTTTCCGCCTCCTCCTCCCCTCCAATCCGCTCATGCACCCTCCCTTCCTCTCCTTTCTCTCCAGTTCCAAATACTCCTCCCTTTCTGTCTCTTTCTTCCCTCTCTCCCCCCTCTCACCTTTCCTTTCTCCCTCTCGCCCCTCCTGTGTGGATCTAGTGGTTAGAATATGAGAATGTGAGACCAGCCTCTCTCCTCTCTCTCTGTGCAGGGCCCTGTTGGACCCGCTGGAGCTCCAGGCTTCCCTGGCTCTCCTGGTTCCAAGGTAAGACATCCATCCTGCTCTCTCTCTCTTTTACTCTCTCCCCCTTTTTTTCTTTCTCTCTTTCTTTCTTTCTTTCTTTCTCTCTCTCTCTCTCTCTCGCTCTCTCTCTCTCTCTCTCTCTCTCTCTCTCTCTCTCTCACTCTCTCTTATTCTCTCTCTCTATGTCTCTCTCTTTGACTCTCTCTCTCTATGACTCTCTCTTACTCTCTCTCTATATGTCTCTATCTCTTTTACTCTATGTATCTCTATCTCTCTCTCTTTTGCTCTGTCTCTCTGTCTCTCTCTCTCTTTGTCTCTGTGTCTCACTCTCTGGCTGTCTTTGTTATCTTTCCATATTTACAACTCTCAATTCCAGAGACTTAGCATTATGAACCCTCTAAACCTCAAAAACGTACTTTCCCTACTCAACCTTAAACTCTCTCAAATATAAACTGATTTTATCAGTATGAGAAACTGTGAGAGCAAAGATAATCCCACTAGGGTGCAAATCTCATATGTGGTAAATGTCTCTAACTATCCTTTACTTTAAAGTTCAAAAATCAAATTTTCTTTAAAAAAACTCAACCAAAAACCTAATCTAAAAGCTCCTGTGAGCTTACAAAATGGCCGTGCCCAGGCAGAGTCTAGAGGAAAGGAGCCGGGAAACTGGAGACGGTGACATTGAAAAGCACTCAGAGCCTCCATCTGCGTGGAAAATTAGAGGGAGGGGGTTATGGAGGACGTTTTTTTTCTTCTTTTTTCTCCTTTCCTCTGTTCTTTACTCTTCACTTGCTTGGGCCTGATTTATTCCTGCTGTGTGGATATCAGACAAGCCAGGCTGCTGCCTGCAAGCCCTGTGGTGTCGGGCCCCGCTCCACTCCGCTCCCTCACAGGCAGGAATTCTACTCTGGGGTCTCACGTCTGCTTGCACAATCCAACCGCCTCTGAAAATGCTGCGAAGCAACGACTTCTAAACTGTGTGTGTGTGTGTGTGCGTGTGAGAGAGAGAGAGAGAGAGAGAGAGAGAGAGAGAGAGAGAGAGAGAGAGAGAGAGAGAGAGAGAGAGAGAGAGAGAGAGAGAGAGAGAGAGAGAGAGAGGATGTGGCCCATGGGTAAATCCTTTAAACTGTCAGCTACTAAACTCTCCACCTTCAAGAGCTCCTAAACAGTCTGTACACCAAGACAAGACCCTGCTACTGTACATCAAGAGAGACAGACAGACAGACAGACAGACAGTCGCCTGTGGGGTTAAAGAGACATGGAGAAAGATAAGAACCTGCATGCTCAGACAGACAGGCTACTGCATGTTCAGAGAGACAGATAGGTTACTGCTAGAGAGACAGACAGGTTACTGCTAGAGAGACAGACAGGTTACTGCTAGAGAGACAGACAGGTTACTGATAGGGAGACAGACAGGTTACTGCTAGAGAGACAGACAGGTTACTGCTAAAGAGACAGACAGGTTACTGCTAGAGACACAGAAAGGTTACTGCTAGAGAGACAGACAGAGGATCTGCAGCTCTACTGTAGATTTGTCCTCTCATCCCAGCGTAAATTCAAGTCATTCATTCCTGACTATACTCCTACTGGTGTGCAGATTAACTGAACCACACCAGCGTAGATCACACACAGATTCATGTCAAACAGCATTGAACATTTAAAAAATAAGTAACAGGAAGTGGTTAAAATCTCCTCCAAAGTCATATTGAAGCCATCCCTTTCCCAGTGTCTCACTTAGACTGGGTAATAAGTAGCTGGGTGTTCGCCAAGAGCATTGGGCCCCATGAAAGGATTATGCTCTGGCCCCTTTAAAATAGATATTCATCTGTGAGCAAATTAGCCCCAGTATAACCCTTGATGGGCTGTGCCCACCAGGATTAGCCCCCTTTTCATCTCAGAATGACACTTCTCGCAAAGTTCTGGGCAATCCCCTTACACCAGACAGTACTCATCCTCTTTATATAACAACCTCAACTAGCGAACGCATTCTGACTGTGTGATGTCACACTATTGAGTCAGGCTGGCCAGAATGCTCAGAGGGATTCCATTCAGCCCGCCGCTCAAACGCTACGGACTCCCAGGTCTGTGGATGATCAGTATTTAGGTCATTGGTGTGGGATACTGGCCATCTCTACTTAGCCCTGCAAGATATTACTCACTTGGCTGTGGCTTGGGCTATAATAAAAGTGACTAATAAAATAGATTTATAAGTCATGTGTGCCAAAGGTGGCTTTCCAGATATTAAAAGGCTTTTGCAAACAGTCTTTTCTAATTTCATTGGTTTTCTGTAAACAACTTACCACTGTGTTAATTCATTTAACGTTAATGTTTTGTTTAGTTTTTACCATGTCCAATTAGGAACAAATAGTGAAATAGTTTTATAATGTGTTTTTACTACTTCAAAAGCTAAATGTGCCAGGTTAGCCTCATGCTAAAATGTTAGCACATCAGTACAATTCAATTAGCCTAATGCTCATAGATCACAACTGGCTGCAAACCTATCACCTGCCTCATCTAAAATACAGTAGTTCTACAAGCATTTATCAGGATAAAAGCAAAAGTGTTTTTCATATTCCGACGTTCACCTACCATCTTGATTTATATGAATGATTGATAGAGCGACTTGTTGGTTGGGTAATTGATTGATGGAGTCAATTCCTTGATTCACTGTAACCCCTCCTCTTTTCTGCCCTGTCCAGGGAGAGGCTGGCCCTACCGGTGCTCGCGGCCCTGAGGGAGCCCAGGGGCCCCGTGGAGAGTCAGGAACTCCTGGATCACCTGGACCCTCTGGCGCCTCCGTAAGTCTCCTCTGGAGGACTCACACAGCTGTTTATTTCTGGCCTAGTTGATCGATCGATCTATTTACAAGTAAATAAACACAAAGGGGAAGCTGCTTGTGTTGTTTACCAAAACAACACAAGCAGCTGTGTTGTTTTGGCAGTGTTCAGTACTAGTAGAGGAGATCTTGTGTTACTACAGTCTTGGTACATTAGCTGTGACAGAGGAGCTCTTAGACGGTGTGTTGTGTTGGGTGTGTGTGTGTTGGACCACCTCTAACGCATCTGTGTCCCTCCCTCCCCTCTGCAGGGAAACCCTGGTACTGATGGCATCAACGGAGCCAAAGGATCTGCTGTGAGTTTGTAGCATCACTTCCTGTCCACTCCAGTACTGTCTCATCAGTCCTCATTTGTGAAGTGACAACATCTCTCCTCTGAGGTGATTGGGATGACACGGACCGGACATTGAGGGTAGTGTTGTGTGTCTCCCCCTACAGGGTGCTCCTGGTATCGCTGGTGCCCCTGGCTTCCCCGGACCCCGCGGCCCCCCCGGGCCTCAGGGAGCCACTGGACCCCTGGGACCAAAGGGAACATCGGTAGGTACACGGTTTAAAACCCTCGCCTCACCACGGCTCAGGTCTAAACGCTGCCTCAATGGAGGAGAGGGTATTTTATACTTCAGCAACAACTTAGCACTGTGTAAACAGTCTCTCTTCTTCCCTCTCCCTCTCTCCTCTCTCTTTCTGTTCAGGGTGACCCTGGTATCCCAGGCTTCAAGGGAGAGGCTGGACCCAAGGGAGAGCTCGTAAGTGCTTCTACTGTTTAACTATTTAAATGTGATGTAACGAACTACCTCACCACCACACTGAATAGAGCACTAACTTGACCATATGTGAAATATCGTCATGTGCTTGTTCTCCCTCAAAACACCAGAAAACATAATACTGGCAGGATACTACAACACGCTAGCACGTTTTAGCACTTTGGTTTGACGTTAAACTTGTCTTTATCATCATTATCATTACAATTCACTGCATCCATTACAGGCCTCAGGTTGCAGAGTCTTGCTCCTTTCTAGCCTGTCATATTAGGAAGAGACCACAAGGGAGCACTGTTTAATGCACTGCCATTTCCTGTCAGAGATACAGATACAGATTTATTTTCATGAAAATATGACATTTTTACCGATACACCTTTCTCCTATACATTTCACATAATCAATGCTGCATTTCGTCAGCCTGACATCAGCCCTGTCACAGTGAGACACGCTCTCACACAAACACACACAAACACACACACACACATGCACAGACCCACAGTATCACAATATCTCCTCCCGTGTGTGACAGGGGCCTGCTGGACTTCAAGGGCCCCTGGGCCCTGCAGGAGAGGAGGGGAAGAGAGGCCCTCGTGGAGAACCTGGTGCTGCAGGACCCCTCGGACCCCCAGGAGAGAGAGTGAGTACCCCCCCACCGCCCCCCACCGCCCCCCCACCGCCACCAGCTGACGGGGACCCCGGGTCTAGCTCACAGGGTCTGGCACACAGTGGTCAGATACTGGAAAATCAATCCTCTTAGATTTGATTCTTTCCACATGGATAAAACACTGTCCAAATGTTGACTTTAATGCTACACTGCTGTTGTTAAATGGGCTAACTCTCAATCGCTCTCTCTCTCTCTTTATCCAATCTCTCTCGCTCTTTTTTTTCTCTAGGGTGCGCCTGGTAACCGTGGTTTCCCAGGACAAGATGGTTTGGCTGGTCCCAAGGTGAGTATCACCGTGACAACAGCCATCCCAGAATAGACAGCTTGCTGTATACAGGAAATGAACACAAATACATTGCGCCGAGACAGATCGAGCCTGAATGTGCCAGTAGCAGAGAGATGAGATAAGAGATGGATGGATGTGTCAGCAGTTATGGTTGTTTTGAATCGGTAGAACAGTGAATTATTGAACGCATCCCCTGCCAAGAGCTGGTGTGAAAATGACATTCTGTACCATTCTGACAGGCTTGACTCTGCCAAGCTGACTCAAGATAGAGCTGTTGCAATTATTTTGCCAAATTTATAATCAAATTTGAAACCATTTTCCGCTCAGCGGTCTTAAATGGGAATAGTCGCTTACGAATTAAATGAATTAAAAGCACTTGTTTTTTACATTGGCGTGGGTTGAAATACCTGCAGTTTTACTATATCACCACAGGGTGGCAGCATGGGTCTCATACCACTGGCATGCTGCAGCCTTCTCCATAAAAAAAAAAACGCTCAGGTTAACTATTAAGTTGAATAAAAAGTACCTGTCAGAATGAACTTCAGATGTTGACACAAAGGTTTCAAAGATTAAACCCCATCTTTGAAACCTAATTAAACTCATCCCCCCTCAGTATGAGGTGGGAGGCCTCCAGCTCTCCCACCTGAGTGAATGACCCTCTCCTTCCTCCTCCTCCCCACCCAGGGAGCCCCTGGCGAGCGTGGACCTGCAGGTGTGGGTGGTCCCAAGGGAGCCAACGGAGACCCAGGTCGCCCTGGAGAGCCTGGTCTGCCTGGTGCCAGAGTAAGTAGCCCCGCCTCCTGCCAGCTCCTCTGGTGCTCCACGCCGCTGTAGGCAGTCAAGGTTGGAAGGAGATTATACTAAGTGTATACAGTTTAGTTTTTATTGACATACAGTCTACTTATAAACCACCCCTAAAAAAGTCACATTTCAGCAGATTTAGTTAGAGTTTGTTTTGTTTGACAAACCTCTCCCGTCACCCCTGCAGCACTTTTATCAGTATCTGCCAACTCATTAAACTCCTGAATCAAAGCTGGACTGGGGTGGTGCAGATCCATTCAGACTTCTGGTGTCACTACCCATGGTGCACTGCTAATACTCACTACCCATAGTGCACTGCTGTTACTCAGTACCCATAATGCACTGCTGTTACTCACTACCCATAGTGCATTGCTGATACTCACTACCCATAGTGCACTGCTGTTACTCACTACCCATAGTGCATTGCTAATACTCACTACCCACAGTGCAATGCTGTTACTCAGTACCCATAGTGCATTTCTGATACTCACTACCCATAGTGCACTGCTAATACTCACTACCCATAGTGCACTGCTGTTACTCACTACCCCAAGTGCATTGCTGATACTCACTACCCATAGTGCATTGCTGATACTCACTACCCATAGTGCACTGCTGTTACTCACTAACCATAGTGCACTGCTGTTACTCACTACCCATAGTGCACTGCTGTTACTCACTACCCATAGTGCATTGCTGATACTCACTACCCATAGTGCACTGCTGTTACTCACTACCCATAGTGCACTGCTAATACTCACTACCCATAGTGCACTGCTGTTACTCACTACCCATAGTGCATTGCTGATACTCACTACCCATAGTGCACTGCTGTTACTCACTACCCATAGTGCACTGCTGTTACTCACTAACCATAGTGCACTGCTGTTACTCACTACCCATAGTGCACTGCTGTTACTAACTAACCATAGTGCACTGCTGTTACTCACTACCCATAGTGCACTGCTAATACTCACTACCCATAGTGCACTGCTGTTACTCACTACCCATAGTGCATTGCTGATACTCACTACCCATAGTGCACTGCTGTTACTCACTAACCATAGTGCACTGCTGTTACTCACTACCCATAGTGCACTGCTGTTACTCACTACCCATAGTGCATTGCTGATACTCACTACCCATAGTGCACTGCTGTTACTCACTACCCATAGTGAACTGCTGTCACTCACTACCCATAGTGCACTGCTGTTACTCACTACCCATAGTGCACTGCTGTTACTCACTACCCATAGTGCACTGCTGTTACTCACTACCTATAGTGAACTGCTGATACTCAGCCATAGTTTGGATCATTTGTCAGATAATATCCCAGAACTAGTTCTTTGTTACGCTTACTATTAAATTCAACAAATAATTGTACTAAAGAACGAGTGACAGTCAATTATAATATGTAACCACTATTGTTTTCACGGGTTTATGGTACATCATGACTGTTTGATTGATCAACCTGTGTCTATTTCATTAATCAGTTTCTCTGATCTCTGCTTGTAGGGTCTCACTGGTCGCCCTGGTGATGCTGGTCCTCAAGGCAAAGTCGGACCTTCTGTAAGTCTGCCACTTGTCATGCTTGTCATGACAACTCTTCCCAAAACATTGTCTTCAAATTGTCTATCGCACGGATGATGTCACGCTGCATCAAGATTTTACAGATGGACGACTGAGAAGTTAGATTAGGGTTTTGAACAAATATATGTGTGTGACAGATAGACCCAGAGCCTGTCTGTGTGACAGATAGACCCAGAGCCTGTCTGTGTGACAGACCTAGAGCCTCTCTGTGTGACAGTTTGGACTCAGGACTCTTATCAGTTGCTCCTAGGGGTTCTATCTGCTTGCTGGGCTTCATGATAGCGTTCCACCACAGGCTTCCCCTTCACTCTCCTCTTTTATCTTCTCGCCTGCTCCATTCAACAGGGCTCTGACAGGGCTTGACTCAAAGGCAAACAGAGATTTACAATAAGGACGTGTGCTTTTGTAGATTTTTTGAGTTACACTCTGTTACTCCTATTTCATGATAAGCCCACGTTTTTTTCTTTGTGTCAACATTTATGACTAGCAAGGACAACCATCCGTAGATAGAGATGGACATTTGTTTCCTAGACCTGACAGTGTAAAGGTCTTCACTAAATCACCCTCATTCCAACCCTGCTCCAGTTAAGGTTTGTCCTGACTTGCCCCCCATCCTCCAGTGTTGTGGTGCTTGTACCCTGACCCCCCTGTGTGCCCTGCCCCCCCTGTGTGTGTGTCCCAGGGTGCTGCTGGTGAGGATGGTCGCCCTGGACCCCCTGGCCCTATGGGAGCTCGTGGACAACCTGGAGTTATGGGATTCCCCGGACCCAAAGGAGCCAATGTAGGTCTAACATGCACTTCCTGTGCATTCACATACAACACATGCGCTCATCACTGTAAGTCTAACATGCACTTCCTGTGCATTCACATACAACACATGCGCTCATCACTGTAGGTCTAACATGCACTTCCTGTGCATTCACATACAACACATGCGCTCATCACTGTAAGTCTAACATGCACCTCCTGTGCATTCACATACAAAATCATCTTCACTTTCCCCCATATACCAGGGCACTTCATTCACAGTCTATTATATTGATTGAACACTTGATTTGATTGGCTAATGCTGTGTCTTCCTGTCGCCAGGGTGAGCCTGGTAAGGGAGGAGAGAAGGGTCTTCTGGGAGCTCCCGGTCTGAGGGTAGGTGTTGCTGCTGATGTCATTATTGAGTTTGATCCTGAAAGGATTCTTCAGTTGCCCCTTGAGAGGTTTAAAAAAACTGTTTAAAAAAATTGTTTGTGATTAAGGGGGAGGACCTTTTATCGATTGAATTGTTGACCATTTTGCTTGAACAAATAATATTTAGTTAGAGTAAAAGAGCTTTGGACATATTTTCTTGTTAGAAGGTTCACCTACAGGGACAATTGGATAATCTAGTGCTTTCTAGGTTGGATGGTATTGTATAACACCATACTCTTTACTCTATTAATACTGTATACTGGTCGTCATTACTGTGGTGTTGCTATACACTCTCAACATAAATTAGCACGTTTTATTGAATCACAATATACTAATCAATCCCTAGGCTGCAGAATATAACCAGTCTGAACAATCTATGTTGGATACAAACAGTTTGTTTATTTGTATCCTATCAGTTTTATTCCACACTCTTAGTTGTGGCTGTCATACAGTACACATTCAGATATCTGCACAGACCCTGTCCGGCTCATCTCCCAGAGCTAGTGATGCAGTCTTATCATCTCCCAGAGCTAGTGATATAGTCTTATCATCTCCCAGAGCTAGTGATTTAGTCTTATCTTCTCTCAGAGCCTGACGAGTTGAGCAGTGACAGCTCTAATTAAAACTACTTGTCTTTTAGTGGATCTCATAGCCTATGGCCTCTAATTGATATTCTTCTACCCTCTGTCTCTTTAATATCTCTCTCTCCACCCCTCTCTCTCTATCCCTCTCTCTATCCCTATCTCTCTCTCTCTTTCTCTCTTTCTCCATCCCTCTCCCTCTCTCTCTCTCTCTCTCTCTCTCTTCCTCCCCTCAGGGTCTTCCTGGTAAGGATGGAGAGACAGGAGCTGCTGGACCTCCTGGCCCCGCCGTACGTATCCCACAATCCCACAGTCTCTCTGTCTTCCTCTCTTCGATCTTATCCACCTTTCTCAATTGGCTCTCTTGACTCCCCATGTGAACTGTGGCGAGGCAGGGAGCTAGTCTCCAATGTCCTTGATAAGAAAGTAATGAGAAGTTCACGTGTTTTGGAGACACAGCTAATACACTAAACACAGGGTGGGCAGCTGCATGATAAAGACGTAATCAAGGCTTTTATATCAATCTATCTCAATCAGCTTCAATTAGTTATAGTCTTGTTAAATGTCCCACTCTTAATTTAACTATCTAACTAAGATGTTTTAGTCAAGCTGATTTGATAATAATAGTGATGATGGTAAACAGACTGCATGGACATCAGCTGGGGTGGTTGTACCTTACCTCACTGTGTTTCCCATCACCGCAGGGACCTGCTGGAGAGAGAGGAGAGCAGGGGCAGCCTGGACCCTCTGGATTCCAGGTGAGTCTCCATCTGTACCTGGGAATGCTGGGATGCTACTGTGACAACCTGCTTTGTAGCTGTACTCTTACCTGTACTAGCTATCCTCTTACCTATACTAGCTATCCTCTTACCTGTACTAGCTATCCTCTTTACCTGTACTAGGTATCCTCTCACCTGTACTAGCTATAGTCTTAGCTGTACTAGCTATAGTCTTACCTGTTCTAGCTGTTCTGTCACCTGTACTAGCTATAGTCTTACCTGTACTAGCTATCCTCTTACCTGTACTAGCTATAGTCTTACCTGTTCTAGCTGTTCTGTCACCTGTACTAGCTGTACTCTTACCTGTACTAGCTATAGTCTTACCTGTACTAGCTATACTCTTACCTGTACTAGCTATACTCTTACCTGTACAAGCTGTACTCTTACCTGTACTAGCTGTACTCTTACCTGTTCTAGCTGTTCTGTCACCTGTACTAGCTGTACTCTTACCTGTACTAGCTATAGTCTTACCTGTACTAGCTATAGTCTTACCTGTACTAGCTATAGTCTTACCTGTTCTAGCTGTTCTGTCACCTGTACTAGCTATAGTCTTACCTGTACTAGCTATAGTCTTACCTGTACTAGCTATCCTCTTACCTGTACTAGCTATAGTCTTACCTGTTCTAGCTGTTCTGTCACCTGTACTAGCTGTACTCTTACCTGTACTAGCTATAGTCTTACCTGTACTAGCTATACTCTTACCTGTACTAGCTATACTCTTACCTGTACAAGCTGTACTCTTACCTGTACTAGCTGTACTCTTACCTGTTCTAGCTGTTCTGTCACCTGTACTAGCTATAGTCTTACCTGTACTAGCTATAGTCTTACCTGTACTAGCTATAGTCTTACCTGTTCTAGCTGTTCTGTCACCTGTACTAGCTATAGTCTTACCTGTACTAGCTATAGTCTTACCTGTACTAGCTATCCTCTTACCTCTACTAGCTGTACTCTTACCTGTACTAGCTTTCCCCACAGTTGGGTTGTTCTTGAATGTGTGTTTCCTGTGTGCAGGGTCTGCCTGGACCTCCCGGCCCCCCAGGTGAAGGAGGCAAGCCTGGTGACCAGGTGGGTGCTTATCCTCTGACCCCTGACCCTTGAACCCCGACCCATCATATTATAAAGCAGTTTCTCAACAGAACAGGGAGAACCAACCCTGGAAAATTAGCAACGGCCCGAGAACAGTTCTAGAATGTTTTTTAAATGTCTGATTATGAGCCTTTCTGCATATTAGATATGTAATCGTGTTTATTCACAGCTGACATATTTGAATGACCCCCAGATAACGAATGTCAGGTTAGCCTGTCTAATTTGTAACTATGGCAACGTATTTGCATGACAATAAGCTGTGTCTGCTTCCTGTTCAGGGTGTTCCAGGAGAGGGAGGAGCTGCTGGTGCTACTGGACCCAGAGTGAGTTCACTGACTGATGATAAATAAGCTGCATCAATTGGTTCATTACCCAACAACCTACTAACAATTGTCCAACCATTGGTTCACAGTCCTAGTAGTTTCCTCAAGGTTCTATCCATGAACAGGTTGTATCTGTTGTGACAAGTTTGCATTACGTTAAATCAAAATGTTCTTTGGATATTTTTTCACATTTTGCCAATTCTCTTCGGGTCCCTAGAATTGAACTGAGCTGAGTTGAGCTGAACGTTTGTGTGGTTGGTCCCCTGTAGGGTGAGCGAGGTTTCCCAGGAGAGAGAGGAGGTGCTGGGCCCCAGGGTCTGCAGGGGCCTCGAGGTCTGCCTGGAACTCCTGGAACCGACGGACCCAAGGTGAGTCCACCAACCAACCCAACACCACGTCAGCCCCTGACTAGGCAACACAGTCACAGATGATACACAGAGACTGCTATCTAGTTGTGATGTTAGCGACTGCAAGCTGTAGCATTGCAACATTTGAAGCAAGCTACCAAATGTTAGTTCTGGGAAGTGTAGCAGAGATGTTCAGTAAACGGCTTTAGCTGAGAAACCTTGAACTAAAGCATTGCCAGGTTCTTTGGTGTGTCCAGCAATGAATGTGTTTTAGACAAGGTGTGGGCTGCAGGGTTGGAGGTGGTGGAGGTGGTGGGGATTTCAGAGAACCTAATTACTGCCTTTGATTGGGTAAAGCCTGCTTTGCTGCTGTGTTTCCTCCCAAGCCACAGCACCCCTCAGTGCAAGGCTGGGAGGGGGGACACACTGAGGCTGGGATTAAGGTCCAGGCCAGAGGGAGTAGTATATGATAGATGAGATGAGAAGATGATGATTACAGTATAAGGAGGGCAGAAACACATTTGTGAAACCTCCAGCAAGCTCCTGCTGGAAGCTTCAATATCGGGAGCAGATGCAGGCAGCACACAGCTAGTCAAGCGACGGCAGGCGGAGAGACAACTGATCTCACTTGGAAGGATGTTGTGGGCAACGCTGACAGCCGCGGCTAGGATGCCTCTCTGTGTGGCGTGCTGTGAGCGCACTCACACTCTGGCAGCGCCGTCAGGTGGTTACAGACAAACACGGCTGAAATAGAATCCCACAGCAGGCATTGTTTGAGGGAAGCTAAGATCAGAATGTGAGCGTGGAGATGGCGTGTGGTAGCGGCGGGGAGTGGGGGGGGGTGAAGCCTGGAGGAGCTGTAAACCACAGTGTCCTCACCTCATCGCAAATGTGTTTTTACTCACAGCTACTCACAGATTCTTTTACTCTTTCTCACTCTCCTTTTGTCTTTTCCGACCCCCCACCCACCCAACCTCTCTATCTCTCTCTCTCTCTCTCTCTCTCTCTCTCTCTCTCTCTCTCTCTCTCTCTGTCTTTCTTATTCTCTCTCCCTCCCTTCCTCTCTTTGTATTCCAGGGAGCCATTGGGCCCGGTGGGGCCCCCGGAGCCCAGGGACCCCCTGGTCTGCAGGGCATGCCCGGAGAGAGAGGAGCCTCCGGCATCCCTGGACCAAAGGGTGACAGAGTGAGTCACCACTCTCTCTAACAAAACAATATTTCACTTGCATTCTCCTTCATGGAACTTTCTATGTCATTGGCATCATAGCTTTCCTGTTGAACTTGTGTGTGTGTGTGTGTTTTCCAAAGGGTGACAACGGTGAGAAAGGACCTGAAGGTGCCTCGGGCAAGGACGGCTCCAGAGTGAGTTCACTACAAAATCTTCTTTCAGACACACATGCAGGGAATACAGTCCACAGTGTTAGAAATCATATTTTATACAATCTTGGGCGCACACAGTACACATTTCCCGCTCTTGTTTCGTTTTGGATCCTTATTATCCTGCACACATAACTCAACGTCAATCATGATTCCACTCACCATTCAGTCCCTCAGGAAATGCTTTCACACATGCTCAATTATTCATCGTTTTATGCAAATCATGGACACTGATGCAAAATACCAAAACATCCTACATTACTGTCCGTCTCTCTCTCTGTTTCTCTGTCTCTATGTCTCTCTCTCTTTCCCTCTCTCTCCCTCTCTCTCTTTCTCTCTCTCTCTGTCTCTGTCTCTCTCTATCTCTCTCTATCTCTCTCTCTCTCTCTGTCTCTCTCTCTATAGGGTTTGACTGGCCCCATCGGACCCCCTGGTCCTGCTGGGCCCAACGGAGAGAAGGTGAGAGCTACAGGACAAAAACAAACATAAACAGATGTAAACAAACAGATGTAAACAAACTGGAACATAGTCTGGTACTGTACTTAGAAATATAGACACATTCTACATAGACAGATAAACATCGATTATAAAAATCCTATAGACAGGAGTAATCAGACAAAAACAGTAGTGCTGTAGATATAGATCACCTAGACAGGTGATATCCAGAGACATGTCGTTGATGTATTGTAGACAGACTGTATTATGCGTTGCGAGGCAGACATGGATAAACAGTTGTGTTATGCTGTGGTGGAGGTGTCGCTGACAGCAGCCTCTGTCCTGTGTGCTCCTGTAGGGAGAGTCAGGACCTGCTGGGCCATCTGGGGCTGCTGGGGCCCGTGGAGCGCCTGTACGTATCCTACACACACACACACTTGAATGCACACATACACAGATATACACGCACACACACACACAGAATAATGACGATGAAACTCAGAAGACTTCATGTTGATATTTGTACCCCTGACGTTGACTTCTGACCTGTGTCCTCTCCTCCTAGGGGGACCGAGGAGAGACTGGACCCCCTGGGCCTGCTGGTTTTGCTGGTCCTCCTGTGAGTATCACCAGCTCATTGAACAACCAATCGGGTGTGCTTGATTTGTATTCCCCACGTTAAAGAAGCCACAGGCTCAGACCTGGAGTGCTGAAGCTGTAGGGCAAATCTAACGCACCTCATATACGTTCTTTGACGACTTGTTATCGACCCGTGTCTCGTGTATCCTGTATCCTCTGCGGAACAGCCCGTCTCTGATATCTGCTGAAATCACCCCCATAGATAAAAATGTACACAAACACACAACACACACACCATACCGTTCACAGACTGGGGTCGAGAGACAACATGTCTAACATCTTCTTGTCTGTATTTGGTTCGAGCCTCATTCCTTTGTTTCCTACTGAGTGCTGTTATTATAGATAAATGTTAATGGGTAACTACATGTTGTTGAATTGATCATGTCTGGCAGACAATTCCTGTTTTGTGAAAACAGTGACTTCTATTTTTATTGTGAGTTGCTAGTAGCTAACGATTAGTTAAAAATATAAAAATTGTGGATTCTACAACAATGATAACATAAAAATATGATAACCAACAATGTAGATACATATTTTACCTCAGATAAAGATCAATGAATTTGGTCTCCATTGAATCCGCACAGTAGTATTTCTGTTTCCCTTCAGTCTGTCTGTCGGAACTGATCTGAAGTTATGGATTGTTGGTAATGAGACTATTCATGGTTATGGATTAAACCATGTACTGACCAGCTATTAACAACTTTAATTAGACCAGTTTGATAGGTCTCTCTCAGTAATCGTTAACAACCTGAACATGTGGATGCTTATTATCCAACCACCTCAAGCAACCAAGCCCTCCAATTAGGCTCATGTCATGACCAACCCCTAATGGTCACCATTGTTCAACCCACTTCAATCGACTCCAACTCAGAAGAACATTTAAATGCCTCAGTGGCAATGATGCGAAGTCATTGAATGATGGTTTCACTTGCCAGTCTATGGAAAAGTAATGCAGACGAGAAGTCAATATACGTGTCTAAAATGTTTGGTAAAACTAGGTATCCTCTTCCTGGGAGTGTGTTAAAGTGAGTGCGCTGCTGTCCAGGATGGTTGGCGCGTGTGTGAGTTGACAGAACGGTACTTATGGGTCTCTGTCTTCATCCTCCCCAGGGTTCAGATGGCCAGCCTGGGGCTAAGGGAGAGCAGGGAGAGGGTGGCCAGAAGGGCGATGCTGGTGCTCCCGGACCCCAAGGACCCTCTGGCGCTCCAGGACCTTCGGTGGGTATCTCCTCTGTCTCTGTCTCGACCTCTCTGTCATTCTGTCCACCTCTCTCTCTCTCCCTTTCTCTCTCTGTACCGCTCTCTTTCCCTGTACCTCTCCCTGAACCTCTCTCTCTCTCTCTCTCTGTGTACCACTCTCTTTCCAGCTTTCTCTCCCTGTACCTCTCTCCCTGGACCTCTCTCCCTCTCTCTATCTCTCTTTGCTTCCCATTCTCTCTATCTGTCTCTCTCACTCTCTTTTTCTTTCTCTGTGTATCTTTGTCTTTGTATTCAGGCTTTGAATAAGACTGACCCCCAAGGTCCCTATCATTAGTTAATAATCCTGGCTTACATTTCAGGGTCCAACTGGAGTTTCTGGACCTAAAGGCGCTCGCGGAGCTCAGGGACCTCCTGTAAGTGCTCGTCGCCCGTCTAAAACACATTCTCCACCTCATTAAATCAGGTCGAATATTCAGCATGTGGGATCGTATTTAGATACAATATATGCTGCTGCAGTTAACGTTGTCGTCCTTGTTTTCCTCTTCGCTCTTCTCTCTCCACCCCCCCCCCCCCTCTCTCTCTCCCCCCTCTCTCTCCCTCTCTCTCGCCCCTCTCTCCCCCCTCTCTCTCCCCCCTCTCTCTCCCTCTCTCTCGCCCCTCTCTCCCCCCTCTCTCTCCCCCCTCTCTCCCCCTCTCTCTCTAACAGGGTGCCACTGGTTTCCCTGGTGCTGCTGGCAGAGTTGGACCTCCAGGTCCTAATGTGAGTACAGCAGACCTACTCATCCAGTCAAGTTAGAACTCTGGATTATGAGAAAGACAGTGTCATATCTGTCTTCCCTTCAAAGATCTGGAGAATAGATTCTAATCTACAGACGATCTCTCCTCCTCTTCTTTGCCTCAGGGTAACCCCGGTCCTTCTGGGCCAGCTGGTCCTCCCGGTAAAGATGGTCCCAAGGGCGTCCGAGGTGATGGCGGTCCCCCAGGCCGACAGGGAGACGCTGGGCTGCGTGGAGCCGCTGGCACCCCCGGAGAGAAGGGAGATTCGGGAGAGGACGGCCCACCCGTGAGTTCCCATCCCATCACACTCTTCCCTCCCCGCCCCGGTCCCAACTGGCCCCAGAGCAGTATCACATACACACATTGCACACCTGCCACACCAGCACACCTGCCACACAGGGCAGGAAGAGGAGCCACATCAAACCCAAGGAGAACGCTCTCACACCCCGGGACCTTGGGAAGGTCTTTTGGCACGTCCAAAACACGTTCAGAGAGTCGTCTCCCAAAGCCTTTGGCTGCCTCTGTGTGTCCAGGGAAAAGACGGTGGAGGGTTATTTATCTGACATGACAGGAAGTGCAGCTGCCCAGCCATGCTCACGTCTGCCAGGGGTTCAGCACGGGGGTAATAGCCCAGACCATTTAGAGTGTGGAGACACAACCACAAAGAGATGGACAACATGATTGCAGAGTGCGACTGGAGGATCTTACATGGCACTCACACAGAGAGAACATAAACTGACTGACACCCACATATAGGATGGCTGACAGCAGGCTGTATGGAGATTGTCTACATCACCCTCTCAAGCAAAGAGGACAGATGTGCGGAGAGAAACACTTCTACCTCCGTCACAGCATCTCAGTCCTCACACACGTCACAGGTGTGGAATCACTTATTTATAGCACACACACACACACACACACATACACACACACATGGATGGTTCGGAGAGGGCGGGGTAAGAAGGGATAAAGGAAGAGAGTGAGAGAGATAGAGGATGGGAAAGAAAGAGACCCAGGAGGGAGACAGAGACGGATGGAGGGAGGGAGAGAAAGCGAGAGAAAGAGACAGAGGGAGAAAGAGAGAGAGAATACGTCTAGAAAGGAGGGAGAGGGATGAGAGAGAGAGAGGGATGAGGTGAGGAGCTGATACACTAGGGACAAATGTGACAGAACAGATTAAACAGAGGTTGACTGGAACCAGTGAACCAGAGGGAGCGAGAGATGGAATCTTGGTGTCAGGATGTGATGTTGTGCGTGACAAGGGTTTCTTGTAGGACATGAACCTGCATTCCAGCAGGACACATGAGAACACATTTGACTCTGACACAACATGAACCTTATTGAATACAAAAATAAGAACCTAATAATAGAATAGATTGAATACATACAACATTTGAAAGTGTCTGATTAATGCGATGCAGAATCTATCCGTTAGATTCGAAACGGGTCTCAACCTATTTTTGAAACTCATAGAATACGGCACATAAAATTATTGTGAAAAATAACATCCTTAACACCTCCTTTCCGCTCTCTCTCTCTCTCTCTCTCTCTCTCTCTCTCTCTCTCTCTCTCTCTCTCTCTCTCTCTCTCTCTCTCTCTCTCTCTCTCTCTCTCTCTCTCTCTCTCTCTCTCTCTCTCTCTCTCTCTCTCTCTCTCTCTATATATATATATATATATATATATATATATATATATATATATATATCTATCTATCTCTCTCTCTCTCTCTCTGTCTCTCTCCCCCTTCCTTCCTTCCCTCCCCCTCTCCAGGGTCCCGACGGCCCCTCAGGACCTTCTGGTCTGGCTGGACAGCGTGGGATTGTTGGTCTTCCTGGTCAACGTGGAGAAAGAGGCTTCCCTGGTCTTCCAGGACCCTCTGTAAGTCTCTCTCACACACACGCACACACACAGCACGCACCACACACACACACACTGTACAGAATCTGACAGACTCAAAGAAACAGGCTGTTAGACTGAATGAATGTACAAGCCGGACAGCCACAGTAATGTGTCCCTCAGTGGCAAAAGACTTGGTCTGTATCGATTCATATTTGAAATGACATGATGTACAAGGCAAGATTCTGAAGGGAAAGAAATTCGCCCCACTCGAAGCACATAAAGGGAAAATAGAGAAAGAAAAATTCTAGAAGTCAAACTGATGATGTCTTCCACATGCTAAATCTTTAGTCAGACCATCACATGAAGGCTCACCTTGGGGTTTAGCTTACCAACTTAACAAATCCAACTGGCCCATAACCATTGGAGGATACATCATTTCAACTGATACCACGCTAGGTCCACTAGCTGCTTTCCTACCCTCCAAGTGAGCTGGATCGGGATTGTCGCCCCCTGTTGGTGACTCCGTGCCATTGTATGCTGTGTGTTCAGGGTGAGCCTGGTAAACAGGGATCTCCTGGTGGAAGCGGAGACCGCGGACCCCCTGGCCCAGTTGGACCCCCTGGGCTGACTGGACCTTCTGGAGAGCCTGGCAGAGAGGTCAGTTTGATCGATTGATGGAGATAGACTGACTGATAGATGGATGGACAAAATGATTAATACATTGATTAATAAGAGTCATTGATCAGTGGATTTAACCTAGTTATTCATATGACGCTGTCTGGTTGTCTGACAGGGCAATGCTGGATCTGATGGTCCCCCTGGTAGAGATGGTGCCACTGGTATCAAGGTACGACTCCTCGTCTCCCTCCACTCCAGATGGACAGAGGACCAAGCATGATGTCACTGCAGTAGTGCAGCATGAGCCTCAGTATTATTATGCATTTGGTGTTGGACTGACTGGCCTGCTCTGTGACCTCTGACCCCAAGGGTGACCGTGGTAACACAGGCCCCGCTGGAGCTCCTGGTGCACCTGGGGCCCCTGGAGCCTCCGGCCCTGTCGGCCCCACCGGCAAGCAGGGAGACAGAGGAGAGGCGGTGAGTACCCTCTCATACTGACCTGCTCCACTGGAGGCCTGACCTCTGGACAACAGAACTTTGTCGTACTGACCTCTGGTGTCCTATCCTTTGTAGTACTTATTTCTGTAGTAGTAGTCTTTGTAGTACAACCCTCTCGTACTCATTTCTGTAGTATTGACCTGTGTAGTACTAATCTCTGTTGGGTTGTCAAAAGGGCAAAAAAAAAGGGCAAAAGGGATCTTTGATTGTGTTCGCTGGAGTCTTTGATTGCAAGCCTAGTACTTATTCAAGCTAGAAGGTTCTGTTTATTTGATTGATGTTGGGGGGGGAAACGAGTTCTGGAATGTTCTGATCAGGTTCTAACAGTTCATCTTGCTTTAATCTAGGGAGCCCAAGGCCCTGCTGGACCCGCAGGACCGGCTGGAGCCAGAGGAATGGCTGTAAGTGGACCACACACACCAATACACGTGACACACACACACACCATCACACAGGACACACACACACACCATCACACGTGACACACACACACACAACATTACACATGACACACACACACACCATCACACAGGACACACACACACACCATCACACAGGACACACACACACACCATCACACGTGACACACACACACACAACATTACACATGACACACACACACACCATTACACACGACACACACACACACCATTACACATTTCACACACACAAAGACTTACAATTACACATCTCTCTTGCAGACACATCCTCACAAGCATACGACACACACGCACACACAGACACACAGGTGACATAGGCCTCAAATGCTGACGTTGCATCACTCTCTTGGTTAAGGGACCCCAAGGACCTCGCGGTGACAAGGGAGAGGCTGGTGAGGGTGGAGAGAGGGGACAGAAGGGACACCGAGGCTTCACCGGTCTGCAGGGTCTTCCTGGACCTCCCGTGAGTACCCTGGAACCACAGACTAGGTCTAGTCATGATCACAGATGCTCCACAACTGTCCTATGTATGGATCAGCGGATGTTTAGATGAAGTATTTGTCAACAGATACATATATCATCCTGGATGTTAACTGAAACAGCTGCATTTGTTGGATGGAATCCTTTGAATGGGTCTGTCCTTGTTTCCCATGAACCTCTCTGTCACCCTCCAGGGTCAAGCTGGAGACCAGGGTGCATCTGGACCTGCTGGACCCTCTGGAGCCAGAGTGAGTACAGACGCGTCCGCTCAGATTCAGCCTCGCTCTCCATCCCAGCTGCCTTCACACCTGGGCACACGAAGGCCTCTCCACGTCAGGGTCGTCTCTCAAACCGTGCCTGAGTCGGACTCTGATGCCCATGTTCCGTGTGTTTAGGGACCCCCTGGACCTATTGGACCCGGTGGAAAGGACGGTTCCAACGGTCTTCCTGGACCCATCGGACCCCCCGGACCCCGTGGTCGCTCTGGAGAGACCGGTCCCTCCGTAAGTGTCCCAACAAACTCACACACACACAGGCTTGACACACAGGAATAACACCGACATTTAAAATCGCAGAATGCTTTGTCTGTTACGAACCTTTGAAGGTCCCTTTACTTTCCATATCTCTTTACACTATAAACTGACACATGTATTACTGTCCACTGTACAGTATTAGTATCCGGAGAAGAGGATGTCTCACTGTATTGCTCCTGCCGAGGTGTCGTCTAGTTCTGAGTTCTCCTGGGAGTCTTCTTTAGCCTCGAGCCAACATGCCCGCGCGTGACACTTCTCTCTCCATCAGGGTCCCCCTGGTAACTCTGGCCCCCCCGGTCCACCCGGGCCCCCCGGCCCAGGCATCGACATGTCCGCCTTCGCTGGCCTGTCTCAGCTTGAGAAGTCCCCTGACCCCCTGAGGTACATGCGTGCCGACCAGGCCTCCAGTAACCTGCGCCAGCATGACGTGGAGGTGGACGCCACCCTCAAGTCTCTCAACAACCAGATCGAGAACATCCGCAGCCCCGAGGGCTCCAAGAAGAACCCCGCCCGCACCTGCAGAGACCTGAAGCTCTGCCACCCCGACTGGAAGAGCGGTGAGTGGCACACGGGGGGGGGGGGGGGGGGGGCCACGGACACAGTAGGAACCATTATCCAGGGGTGCACTGATGTAGTAGGACGTGTAAGCCAGGAGCGCACTAATGTGGTAGGAACCATTAGCTGTAGGTGCAATGATACAATGCGAACCATTAGCCAGGAGCACATTGGCGTTGTCGAAGCCAGTAGCCCATGGGTTCAATAGTGTAGGAATCGTGAACCCTTGAGTACATTAACCTGGTCTCTAACATTAACTCTAGAATTCTAGAATCTAGAATTTAAAAAATAATTTTTCGCAAGAAAGAGACTAAAGTTACGAAAAGAAGGAGTAAATATTGTCGGTAAAAAGGGAAGTAGGAACCACAGCTGATCCGTGTGCATGTGTTTCCAGGAGAGTACTGGATCGACCCCAACCAGGGCTGCACCATCGACGCCATCAAGGTCTACTGTAACATGGAGACTGGCGAGTCCTGCGTCCACCCCAAGCCTGCTAGCATCCCACGCAAGAACTGGTGGTCCAGCAAGACCAAGGAGCGCAAACACATCTGGTTCGGAGAGACCATGAACGGAGGGTTCCACGTGAGTCTCTCTGTAGGACAACATGCGCTTATCACAGGCAGTAGAAGTCTCTCCCCTGAACGTTCCCAATCTCCCCTGAACGTTTCCCATCTCCCCTGAACGTTCCCCATCTCCCCTGCTTACCACAGCAGAGCTGTCCAGTGTAGCTCTAACCATCCTCCTCCCCTCCTCCTCCCCTCCTCCTCCCCTCTCTGTCGTCCCCCCCTGCAGTTCAGCTACGGCGATGACAGCCTGGCTCCCAACACCGCCGCTATCCAGATGACCTTCCTCAGGCTGCTGTCCACGGAAGCCGCCCAGAACCTCACCTACCACTGCCGCAACAGCGTGGCCTACATGGACGCGTCCGCGGGCAACCTGAAGAAGGCCGTGCTGCTGCAGGGCTCCAACGACGTGGAGATCCGAGCCGAGGGCAACAGCCGCTTCACCTACAGCGTCATGGAGGACGGATGCACGGTGAGACGGAGGGAGGCGAGGCGAGGCTTGGTTGCCAGGCTACAGGGAGAGGCAGAGGAGGACACGTGCATACTCTGGATGAATGGACGATCATCTCTTTCTTTCTGTCTTTTTCGAACTCTATTTCTCTTTCTCTCTCTGTTACTCACTGTCACTACCTCACCACCGTGCGCTCACATCCTGTATCCCTGCTGTTACCTTTCACGCATAAGAACACGTGCACACACACGCATTTTGTCCCTGTTCCGTGGTTGTGTCTTTGTCCTCTGACCAGCATTTGTTCCTCCCTACAGAAACACACAGGACAGTGGGGCAAGACGGTCATCGAGTACAAGTCACAGAAGACCTCTCGTCTGCCCATCGTGGACATTGCCCCCATGGACATCGGTGGAGCAGACCAGGAGTTCGGAGTCGACGTTGGCGCAGTCTGTTTCTTGTAAAGATAGAGGAATGGAAAGAAGAAGAGAACCGTGAATTGAACAAAAAAAAAAAAGATGAAAGAGAAACACACACTTCAAAAGAAAAAAAGGAATAAAGAGAGAACAGAAAGATCGAGACACTTTTTTTTTAAATGGGACTTTTTTTCTAAGTAAAAAGTGCTTTTTCCAAGTCGTACTCCTAGGATATCTGCACTGAATGGCACCAGCAGCAGTCATCTGAGATTCATCCAGCATCGCCTCCAGTCTCCCCCTGACCCCCTCGCCCCTCTCTCTCTCCCAGAACCCCCCCACGGACCCCCCCACTCCCACCCCTACTCCATCCTGGGCAGCCCTCCCCTGAAGGCAAGGGGACCTCGGCAGGGAGAGACAGATAGAAACGTGATGGTGTTATTTATTTATTGTTTAGGTGTGGGTCCCAGGTGTGTCACAGCCAATAGGAGCAGCCTATATATACTGTACAATAGTATATCAGTCCCCCTCCCTCCACACACACACACACCTTCAGCCCCACCCCATCCCTCTCCCCACCCTTCTCCACTCCCCTCTCCTGCTCCATATCCACATATTATCTTGTTGAAACCAAAAAATCTAGCTATGTAGTAAGTGCAGGTGTTCCTATTTCGACCGCCAGTGTGTATCAGAAAGTTACTGTGTATTATAATAAAGTCAATGGTGCTATTGTTGTAAAACAAGTCTGTATTTTTTAACAACCAGATACTGATATGTAGTGACATGTATATATGTATATATATGTGTGTGTATACACATATATATATACAGTGGTCAGTGAGTACATTGCACCCTGGGAGTTTGTTTTTCAGGGTGACAAATGTCCCTGCCCCCCTGCCCCGCCCCCTCGGCCTGTAGCTGCCAATCAAAAGAGACTTCCAAAATTCCAAATTCCTCCTAGATCCTTTTTTTTGTTGTCATTTTTCGTTTTGTTTTAGTTATGATTTTTGAAGCTACCTCACACTAAAAAGAAAACAACTAAACAAAGTATGGCCTTGACCCAGAAGTTTACAGAACCCCAACCTTGCTACCTGGCACGGGAGACATCTGGAGAGAAGCCCAGAGACCCGTCCAGCATCGGCCCTCCTCTGATGACGTTTACCCCCTCACCCCTACCCGCATCACTTCCTCCCATCAGCCTCCGCTGACCCCTCACACAGGAAGTACACTGTGCCCTGGCAAACACACTCCAGGACCTAAACTCCGCTGCCCTGCCCACCTCTGTGCCCCCTAGTCCAGAGAGATGTATCACTAGACACCCTGTCACCCTCTGTGCACAGAACAGTCCCTAACCCCGGGACACAGTCTATTCATGTGTGAGGGTGTGTATATTTCTGATTATTAATAATATTATTATTATTAATAATAATAGCATTATTATGATGATGATGATGATGATCATGGTTTTGTTTTTGTTACGGTTTTGATTAATGTAAATTGGAAATAAAAGACAAAAACAAGAACAGACTAAAGTTGCTTTTTTATTTTTATTTTTTATTTTTCTCTCTGTTTTCCCATTGAGTGTGCAGGAAGTTGTACATTTGGCTGAATATTTCCCTCCTGGTTCTTCCTGTTCACACCTCACTGTTGGAAGTGTCAGAATACCCCAAAAAAGGAAGTGATGTCAAATCGATTTCCTGTGTTGTACTTCTTCTTATGTATGAATTACATCGATCTACACATCTATCTATTCAGGGGGAAGGGTGGTTAAGTGACAACCTAGGAAGACAAAGGCAAGACGGTTGATTGAGATTGGGCCATTTCATTTATGTTTTATGTTGATGTGGTGACATTAGTAAACAAAACTCAATAATAAGTAGGTTGAGTTGGAGGTAAAATTGATATCATGTACTTTTTGTATGTGTTAAAATAGTTTTTCACAATTTCTTTGAAAGCATGGTAGAGTAGAAATGGGAAACATTGGCAGTCGTGATCAAACACGCCATGTTGTGAATTGATTCAGTCATTCTGTACTTTCTTTTCCTTTTCTTCTAACCTCTCACCTTGGCAATAAAAGGTAGAAGCATTTCTATGAATAAAACACAGCCACGTTTGTTTGATTTTGTTTTTATATTTTAGTTTTTTCCATTTTTCATCTATTATTTATATATTGGTTTCCAAATCTATGATGTTATTTTTGTTAGAATAATTATTGACATAGAGAGAAATAAAATCTAAAAACATCCCAAATAAAATAAATCAATGTAATAAAACCAGCACAGGAAGCAAGCTTGGTCCTTGTTTGTTTGTTTGACTGATGTTTTGACCAGATGGAAACTGAAATCAGAACATAAGTTAATGTATCTGTCTATACACAGTCACACCTACATATTATGAACACCATCTGGACAGAGCACGTCAATTTACACATAAATGTGGACTATAAATTTGATTTCTTCATCTTAGTTCTCTAGTTGAGTTTGTGGACGTCAGACCCTGCCTTAAAACCTTAAAAATATCAGCTTGTTCATATTCATACATTCACAGTTATTTTTTGACATACGTTTGTTTTTCTTGACCCAGCACAACACATCACCACAGCCTTTAGCTTTAAACATCTTACTCAGAACTCCATAGCACAGACATAATAAGCCATTTTAGCCTCGCCTTGAACAACAAACCCCCACCTCTAGGTTAAGCTCAATTGATCAACGTCTTGGTGGTATTGATCATCTAGCATACAAAGTCAGGTCACTTTGTGCACACTGAATTGGTTCATGGACAAAAAACGTACATTCAACACACAGACAGATATTTCAAACACATATACAGTATATGTTACAGAAATAAATCATAACTCAACATAGCTGTCTCTACTGTGTCTGAGAGACTAGCTGCTTGTCACATTGAGTTACAGGATGAATTTCAATTTCAATTCATGTTATTCAAGAGGGAGACTGTACATTCATGAACATTAAAATGTAAATGCACCCAATTATAGCCAAAAAGCTAGTTTCCGTTGGCAGTCCCCCTGCCAGAGTGAAAAAAGGCTATACAACATTAAGTTAAAACATATCAAACATAAAATCTCAACTCACAAACCTCACTTGGTCCTTAACCATGGGTAAAGGGGAAAGAAGAATGGGTACACAAACAAGTGCTAAAACATTTTTTTCTACTGCTTAATCACTAATGATCTCATTTTTGGTTAATTATCAACCATGTTTTGAGATTTCTTTTAAAGCAGTTGAATGAGGTTGATTCTCAAATGTTCATTTTCAACTGAATCATTCTCAGCTGAATCATTCTCCACTGACACTAGACACTCAGATAACAGTACACCTAAAACAGCACACACAGTAGAGTCCGGGTTTGAACCAGGATTCACTCAGGAGACAAGCGAACACCCACAGGAAGAGAAGAGCCATCCTGGACAGACTGATGCTTTCATACCTCTAATTAACAAAGAACGTCTCAATTATTAAAACCCTGTTCTAAATATGGTCTTAATTTCTCTGAGTGTGAGACAGCCACACGTCGTCCGTGCGGTAGACAGCGACACCAGATCGTAGCCTTCGCAGCCTTTCAACGCTCCATTCCTGCCAAACCTCACAACGACAGCGCCTGTGGCTCTAAATCAGCCCCTCCCTCTCTCTCCATCAAGCCCAGATTAGTACCCCCAAGGACCCCTGGGCACTGAAGCTCAACTGCAACTGTGCAGCTCAAGTGCCCCCCCCCCCCCCCAATCATACTTATTTTTTTTACAACAACTTTCATTTTATTTTGATTGGATGATGATCAAGATCGAGGGCAAAGCAAGCCTTGTGTCGACTGTTTTAGTGAAGCCCAAAAAAACTAAAACAAATCTCCCATAATTAAGGGCCCCTCTATGCCCAAGGGCCCCTGGGCACGTGCCTAGATTGCCAATATGGTAGATCCGGCCTCTCTATCACTTCGTATATTTAGATCAGCGGTTAGATGTTCATCACGCTAGCTGGCTTGTTGACCTTCTTTACAAGGGGGCTATAACAGCCTTCCCTGATGACGAGCTTCCTGATTCTGAATTAACATTTACTCAATCCGCTAGCCTGATTGAGAAACACTTCCCTTGATTGGCTGCGATGGTTCCAGGGGCTGTTCTGTGCCAGGAGATGAAGAGGTCAGCTGGAAACGGTTACAACATTATTAGCAACATTATTAGGGCCCGAAATGGAAAAGCAATGAGAATAGTGAGGGATCAGGTCGGGAGAAACAAATGACACATTTATGTTCTACAGTTCCTCCTGATAATGCAGAAGTGCTATCATACAGAAAACACTTTCTATACATTTCAGCATTTTGGCATTCATAGAATAGTAACATTTTTGTAAACCTGGAAACATAACAACATCAAAGACACAACAGCTACAAAAAGAAAATATTGCCCGCTTTTTTTCTTTTCTTTCTTCAACAAATGTATTCACAGTAATTGTTCAAACAGAGCAGAGAAGGTGCGACTCTGTGGCCTTTACGTTGAGAGTCAAACATCTCACCACCCCTCCGCCCTCCCCCACTGTTCGCTGAAGAGGAGGGTTCCAGCAGAACATCGTCTTGACTTCTCAGAAGCCCGTGCTCAGCGTGTCTCCCTCGGTAGGCGTCTTCTTAGGACTAGGTAAACTCTTCAGGTACTCCATGTGCCGTCTGGCCTCGGCCTGGTTCTGCCTGACGTAGTACACCACATACACGATAACCATGAAGAACCACACAAACATGGTCACCAGCATGGCCACGTCAGTGGTCTTCCTCTGCAGGCTGCAGAAGTTCACCCCAGAGTCCAGCAGCTTGACCAGGGGCTGGCCCGCGTGTTCCCCCAGCGACGCCGGGTCCTCCCAGCGGCCTCCCTCGCCCACGCCGCGCACCGAGCTCTCGCACACGATGCCGTTCACCGTCTCCGGCTCCAGGTTGAGCGTCTCCATCAGCTCCTGCAGGGTGCAGTCGCAGTGCCAGGGGTTGTGGTAGAGGCGGGTCTTGGCGCGGGTGGCTCCGAACTCCTCCCGGTTGGCGCGGCTCAGCTGGTTGTGAGAGAGGTCGAGCAGCCGCAGCTCCGGCCCCAGGTGCCGCAGGGCCCCGGAGGAGAGGGTGTCGATGCGGTTGTGGGAGAGGTGGAGGTCCTGGAGGTGCGGAAGCCCCCTGAAGGCGTCCTCGGGGAGGTGGCGGATGTAGTTGCGCTCCAGGTGGAGGGACACGGTGTCTGGGGGCAGTCCCTGAGGGACCTCCCGCAGACCCGCGTCCACACAGAGCACCGTGCCAGTGTCCCAGGCACAGTGGCAGCTGTCTGGGCACTGGCCACACGCCAGGCCACACATGCCCAGCAAGAGGACAAGGATCCAGACGACGACCCCTGACCCCAGCCCACGTCCAGGCCCAAGCCCCTGTCGGTTCCCATCCCACGGCCCCGTTCCTCCACCTCTCCCTCGGCCACCCCATGTCTCACACCAGCCAGTCCTCCAGCCAGCGCACATCGCCTCACCATAGCCCTCCACACACAACAGCTCCAAAAAGAGACACTCCAGCCGGGAGAGAGACCACACCCCAGAAGGACAAACAGGCAGAGAAAGAGACACGTCAGCCACGGGGAGAAACGTCCACCGCAGGGAGGGACACTCCAGCCCAGGAGAGAGAGCGAGCCAAAAAGAGAAACCAGGTACAAAAAGAGACAGTCCCGGAGAGAGCAGATCTAAAGAGACACCAGTTCTTGGAGAAAGCAGATCTAAAGAGACACCAGTCCTTGGAGAAAGAAGATCTAAAGAGACACCAGGGCACTGTTGAAAAAGGTAACAAGGTCAGAGAGTGTGTAAGGCAGACCGACACACACACACAAACACACAGACAAACATGAGCAGACAAGGGAGATTACAGCGGGTTGAAGAGGAGTGAAAATAGGGTCAGTGAGGAAAGAGGAGAAGCAAACCAGATTACCGTCTGAGAGATCCTTTGTTAAACACGTTTACTACCACACCAGTATCCCGCATCGACTTGGCCGGTGCACGACCATTGATCACGCAAAACCTTGCATCGATTATGTTGGCCATGTCTGCTAAATGTAATGTTTACTACTTTCACGGCATTTACCACCACAGGAGATTTTTACACCTTGTCTTGAAGCCGTATCTGTGTGGAACTTGCTGAACAGTTGGAGGAAGACTGGTTTGGTGGAGGGGTTGGTGCATTGTTGGTTATATTGTTTGTTGAATGTTTTCTTCTGACAAGGTAGCTAACACATTCTGTTTTTTAACAAACATATAGTGTGCAATCCATCCGTGCACGAAGCGTATGTCCATGTTTACATTTGGTTCAATTAGATTCATTCATTTCAGGTGTAAACGTCAGTTGAAGAGAAGGGGTTGATATGTTAAAAACATGTTATTTTAGGAAAAAAGATAAACAGCAGCATCCTTGTGTATTTTTTTTTTATAGAGGCAACCTTTCATCCATTATCCAACAAATACATAATGACAGTAAATGATAGGGTGAGGGATGTGCAGAGAATGAATATCCATCATGTTTAATGACAAAACAGGAAGGGTGTTTGTCTGTCTCTCTCCCTCCCACCCCTAACATCACCACACAAGCACACACAAACATTACATTCATAAATACAAGCATTCATTTACTCATTATCCTATTTTTTTTCCCTCTATCCACCATAGTCTTTCATCACATCTTAGAAGGGAGCAAAGCAGTGTGTGTGTGTGTGTGTGTGTGTGTGTGCTGCAGCGGGTAACATTAAAAACAAAATGATCAATAGACCTAAGCACTGCTGCTACACTATTACAGTCTGACCCATCCATCTAGGCTATGTCTCAACCGTGTCAATAAAAGCACCCTAGCCGAGTGGCTGTGGCCTGGGCCACTTCAACCCAGGAGATGCAGCCTGGACAGCCTCAGCATCATAAGAGGAGCTGGCAGATACCTGGAGAGTGGGGTCTGCAGCCTTCACACACTCACACACGGATCAATTTGACTTCCCAGAGGGGTCAATTTCATCTCAGTTTTCATTTTTAGACTTTCTTTTCTTTTTTTATCGAGCCCCTGGACTTCCACAGAAGTACCTTGCTGTTAAACAGTCGCCTCAGATATGGCCTGATATTTCTGAGCCTGTCACCATTTTAAATATTGTATTAAACCTCTCACTGACTGAATTTGGATTTGACAAATGGTGTTCTGTTCACGCAGAAACCCATCCACCTTTCCATGCGCCAATCCATTCAATGGCAAGTCACAATTACTCATACTATCTAAATAGGTCCTCAGTGGTTATTTATCGTTATCGTTTGCCCTCATCTTCGTGCTAAAAGGTCTTGGCAATATACATTACATTTACATTTAGCAGACGCCCTTATCCAGAGCGACTTACAGTAAGTACAGGGACATTCCCCGAGGTAAGTAGGGTGAAGTGCCTTGCCCAAGGACACATCGTCATTTGACACGGCCGGGAATTGAACTGGCAACCTTCAGATTACCAGCCCGACTCCTTAACCGCTCAGCCACCTGACTCCCATATAAAAAGAGGGTACCTGGCCCAAGTCAGGGTGACGTAGTTGCAGTGCCCTACAGGTGAGTGGCATCCTTACCCCACTGCTGTGTGCTGCTGTCAAGCTGAGCCATATCACATGCACAGGACCTGGGGGACATCAAGGTGTACACACACAAGGATGCTCTGTCTGCCTCCAATCAAATCAACTCATGTCCAGCCCTCACAAGCACTGGCAGAGACAGGGTCTACACCACCCATCACGTCGTTACATTTACATTTAGTCATTTAGCAGACACTCTTATCCAGAGCGACTTACAGAAAGTACAGGTCCCCCGAGGCAAGTAGGGTGAAGTGCCTTGCCCAAGGACACAACGTCATTTTCCACGACCGGGAATCGATCTGGCAACCTTCAGATTACTAGTCCGATTCCCTCGTTAGCGACTTGTTGAACGACACTAGGTAAGGAACAGGTGCCACCGATTGTATTTCTGTTTAGTTTGCGTTTGGTTAGGAAGGCAGAGCGGTTTTACTCTGTTTTATTATTTGCCACTGCTCTCCGTTCCCTTGTACCCTTTTCAGGGTTGTTAAGCCTAATAATAAACCACCTTTGTCCATGTATCAAGTGTTCCCTTAATACTTAAGGTAAACCATCTGACAGTACGTTTGGGTTAGCAGTGTTGCATCCCCCCTTCCCCGCCCTAGGCACAAACCATCTGGGGAGGGTATGGAAGACCAGGTCGCAAACATGAAAGCTCACCTCACACAGAGAGAAGTACATCACAGGCGGATTCTTTTTTTTTATGTTTGTGTCACCACTTTGTGTCAAGTGATTCCAAAAACCGAGTGTCGTTTAAAAGATTTAACACTATTGTGTGGAACCACATGACACAACGTTTTTAAGTATATCTGACATTTCATTTGAGAGCAGGTGACCACAGGGTGGAATGACAGGTCTTTCCATCAGTGAGTGATTGATCATTTGATCAAAGTGAGCTAAATCAAACCCCAGGATCAACAGTTGAATCTACTGATAATGAACATGAAAGCCAAGTTATAACACCAATCAACACATTTAAGAATAGTTTGAGGTTTTATTTTAAGTAAGCCTACTCTGAAATATCAATGAGAGAAACAGAGATTTAAAAAAATGTGTGTGTGTGAGAGAGAGAGAGAGAGAGAGAGAGAGAGAGAGAGAGAGAGAGAGAGAGAGAGAGAGAGAGAGAGAGAGAGAGTTGTTATCACTTCCAATTCCCCGACACAGATGATGGTGTGAGAATGATATGTCGAAGAAGGTATTGTTGTGAAAACACCTTTAAGGAAATCTGGAAACCTATAACTTAAGCCTATGAATAGCAAACCTACGCGAATAAATTGTATTTATTAAACATTATCTTCATATTAAAGTATGATTATAATATCATATAATTAATTGCTGGAATCATTTAACGAAATATAACCAAGATGTGGATGAGTTCAAATCCTATTTTTGCTAACGCATAAAAACAATATTCCAAACTATGATTTACAAATATGTGGTCACTAAATAATTTCAACCTAACGTTAATGAGCAAATCGTGCAGAATGCAAACGTTAATATTACCCGTTTTGTATGTCTGTTACGTACCTGTCTTCGATGAATGTTTTAGAAGCTGTATTCCACAAGCGACGATAAAACTCAGACTTTCTTGACAAGTGCGGTCTCCATCCGAAGGTGTCGTAGACTACCAGAGACAATGTTTCCGATAGTTGCAGTGTTAAGTCAGCCCCTTGCAGGTCCAACAATCCAAATAATTGTCACCCTCATTGTACTTTTTTCAACGGAATAAAACCTTGCCATGTTACACAGATAACTAGTACACCAATGTTTGGCATTTGACAATCCAGATAAGAATAAAACTCTCTTTCTCTTTCTCTCTCTATCTCTCTCCCCCTCTCTCTCTCTCTCTCACACGCTCGCTCTTTCCGTTTTTCTCTCCTGCTTAAAGAGACAGTGGCGTATCTCTATTTATCATAGTCAAGAGCACCGACAAATGATGGATTTAGTCATCAAGAGCTTTAGCGACAGGTTAGTCTAGCACCTACCACTAGCAAGCTGTTTTAACTGAACTCAAAGACTTCACTTTATTTCAAAACCCTTTCAAAAAGGCTGTTTAATAAAACCATCACGTTTACACAATACACATTGTCTTTTACTTCAAAGCATAAATAATTGTGTATAAAAAACTGAAGCTCTTACCACTTTATGTCTTCTCTGCTACCCAGCAGACAAACAGGACAGTTAAGTGGCTCTGTTGGAGCTGGATCTGCCCATCCAGAAAGGTGAGACATCTTTTGATCACACATCTCATCCCTTCATCATTCCCATCAAACGAAAATGTATAGTATGTTTTATGCAAAACCTTGTCAAGATCAGTGCAAACCATGGACAAATTAATATTAAAATATTCATTTTGCATAAACAAACACACATGCACACACACACACAAACAAAAATCATGCATACATTCATCCCTATACTGGTAGCCTGAATGCATCAACGTGTATTCCAGTTAATATTCCAGAAGGTATTTACTCAGGAAGTACCTGCGTTGTCCCTCTACAGCCCCCAGGGTGGAGATTGCCTGACTGACAATAACGGTGACACATTTTTCCCCTCTCTTCCACCTCCTCCTAAATGTCATAGTCTGAAGACTGTTAATGATAACAGGGCAGGCAGGAGACCTGTCGAACTGTCCAAATGCCATTCACACTTGACATTAAAATGCTGTTGAGGAGCTCACATTTTGTAGGATTCCCTTCTATCCACCTAACAAGCCCGAGCCATTGGAGACTCTGGCCTGATGTTTATGCAAGAATCTCGAACGTGGTTGCTGTTGTTAGTCCTTGTTTTCCTGATGATCAATGTAGAGGGACTTCATGAACATCCGGGGTTCTGCTGATGGGTGAGCGAATGCCTACCTGGGGCAGGTTGTGGAGCAGCTGAGGCAGGAGATAACGACCTTCACAACCAGGTTAGTCTGGCCTGGAGAAGAGGAAAAGATGTTGAGGGTCTTCCAGCTCTCGTTGATCTTCGTCTCCTCTGGGGGGAGTCTGGGTCGCGTTGAGGCTGGGCTCGTCCCGACAGCAGGTTGTTCGGCTGGTGAGGTCGTGTTTCCGGTGGATGAGGTCAAGGCTGTCTGGAAGCCTATTTTTCTCCTCCAGGTCTCCTTCAACTTGACCACAGGTCATTGGGTCTAAGAGCGTGTTTACAGCGCAGTAGATGTTCCGGGGCCGCGGAGGTTAAGCTCTCTGCTGAACATTCACCAGCATCCGCAATCAGGGGAACACACTTCACCAGGCCGTATACCAGCCTGTAATTGCAATCGCACAGGCTGCAGGACATCATGAAATAGCACAATGTTTTTCTCAAGTGTGTCTGTTCTGAAAATATACAGTCCCTACTGTTATTATTGTACAGCAGAAATGATTTTCACCTCAGTTCCCAGTTCCCAGGATGTGAACAGCTCAGTGTTTGAGTGTACGGTGCTAGGGATGGTATTTGGTCCATTCATGCAGACATCCGTTGATCCATGGGAGCACTGCTCAATGAATTATGAGCACACTCCCTTACTCTGAGGCAGATTAGGATTTCAACAGATTAAAACATAAATCGTGACTGCAAAGGATTGTCTCAGACAGTGATTGGATTGAGACCTTGGCATAAACCCAACAAAGCAGAGATAGGGAAGGAGCATTTATAATACTAAAATGTGTGTGTGTGTGAAAGAGCAAAGCTAAAATGACCCTTCTTGTGAAAAGACCATTGAAATTGTACAAAAACATGAGCCAGTGCGTGAAATTGAATTCAATATTCAGAGGTCCTCCCCATCACCAGGGTGCCACATACTGGCATGATCTTCCAGTTGTTTTTTAACCACTATGAAGAGTGAGAGTACACCACCATGGGATCGCTCTTGGCTTTAAAAAGGAAAACCAATAGTCTGTGTCTACAAGTAGGATTTAGAGTGGTGGAAACTCAATTTTGATTAAGATACGACAGGAGAAACGGCAAGTGAAAAGAGGGGGGGGGGGGCTGTGGGGGGGAGGGGGTAAGGCTGTGTGTGTGGGGGGGAGGGGGTAAGGCTGTGTGGGTGTGTGGAGGGGGTACGGCTGTAGACAAAGAAGGAAGACTTCTGAGAGACGCACCAGAGAAAAGCAGCAGTGATGCAGGGAGAGAAGCAGCAGTGATGGAGAGAGACAAGTTAACCGTACCCGTGAAACACTGCAAAGGACAATCAACGTTGTTGAAAGACTTTTGACAGCCTTAATAAAGAATAAAGCTCATTAATTAAAATGTATTATAATGCAGCGACTGCATACCAAAACGTGCGCGGCAAAGAGGCTTTGACAGACGAGCAGGGAAATAAACGAAGGTATAGACGCAGGCCTGAGAGAGATGGAAAGGCTTGTGAAGAAGACCAAAAAAAAAAAGAAGATTGACTGGGTGAGAAGAAACCCTTCGGGAGTATTAATGGCCAATCCATTACCCTGCTTTATTGGTAGTAAATGGACTGGACGGCTCTCCTCACATCCTGCTGTAACTGGCCATCGCACCGTGTCACAGGCAGCGTTTCTCATGGCATTTGAAAGATTAATTTGAATGAATCTATAGCGGGTGATTATGACGATCCGGTCACACAGCTGAGACGTTTGTCTGTCTCCTTAATGCCGGTGGCAGAATGAAGTCCAAAAGCTCCCACTGTGTCAAGCCAACAGAGCAGAGGGGACATCCCTCTGAAAGGACATTCTCCACTTCCTCTGCACTACTCTACATCCACGAGAAATCATATTAAGATATTTCTAATAATGGCGAAAACCCTTTTTCTTTTTTCTAAACCTTATATGGTACAAAACCCAATGTACATTGATAAGACATTGAAATTGTGTTCAGATTGTATTTTATTACAAAAGAAGTACACGACCCTTTCCCACATCCGGAGCAGTGTGATGACAGTGATGCTGACAGCGTGTGGGGTGTTCATTCAGGGCTAACCCTCCAGTCCATTATAACTCATTTAGTTCTCAAGAATGTAATTCAAATTAGCTGTCTGGTTAGAAGTTGATAACTTGAGAATAAAGAGCAGTAAAACAAAAGAAAGAAAAAAAAGAAACATCTCCAGAATTTTGAGTTCCAAACAGGGAAGCCAAATAGAACGTCTACAGCAGAACGCGTGAATTACAATGGACTCGAGGGCCCTCTCCCTGGTTCCAGCTGGCGTGGAGCTGCGAGGGGGGGGCCAGGCGGCCGAACGCGGCCAGGTCAGCTGCTCCCGTTGGCGGGGGACTTGGCTGCAGCCTGCAGGGTTCTCCTGGCCATCTCCAGCGCTCCCTCCTGCGTCCGGTTCCCACCGATGAAGCCTCCGGCGTGGACGAAGATGCATCCTGGGATACCGCTGAGGTCCGACAGCGCCTGGTCACGAACGCCGCGCCACTCCTCCAGCAGGGACAGCCTGGGACAGACGGCCACACAGACGGACGCCGTGAGGTCGGGGACGAGGTGTGACCGCGACATATGTCACTGTAAGCCCAAACACGGGGAAACATGTCCCAATAACACACTCACTCACACACACACACACTGATAGCTGGACACACGATGAGTTCACTACATTCTTTCCTGTGCTGTGGTATTCCAGTGTTTTCTGGGGTCCAAATCTTCAGACTCCCAAACTCCCAGACACATTGACCCTCCCCCTGCTCCTATGGAACACAGCTACAGTGTTAACCCACTCACCTGAGCCTGCCTTTGTCTAATCACACACTCTGCCTGACCTTATTACAGAACAGTTAAGACAAGAACAACAGCAGCAGTAGCGCATGTCCTCTTAAGTCCCTGGTGAGCACATGGCCCCACCCTGCACCCTCCTCCCTCCACCCTCCTCTCAGCAAATACAGCAGCTCTCATTCTTCTCTAATAGTGCGGAAAATCCCTCATCGACGCGGCCGGGTGGAGGGCGACACGCTGCCATCTGAGTCAATAGGTAATCTGACGGGCTGGAGGAAAGATCGCCTCGTCTCTGGAGAAACCAGCAAAGCGTAGGTTCCACCTCATACTGGATCCAGGCTGCCAATCTTTACTCTCCCTCCCACTAACCACCCGTTCCTCCACCCCTTCCTCCACCCCTTCCTCCAGCCCCTTCCTCCACCCCTTCCTCCATCCCTTCCTCCAGCCCCTTCCTCCACCCCTTCCTCCATCCCTTCCTCCACCCCTTCCTCCAGCCCCTTCCTCCACCCCTTCCTCCAGCCCCTTCCTCCACCCCTTCCTCCATCCCTTCCTCCACCCCTTCCTCCAGCCCCTTCCTCCAGCCCCTTCCTCCATCCCTTCCTCCACTCCTTCCTCCAGCCCCTTCCTCCAGCCCCTTCCTCCATCCCCTTCCTCCATCCCTTCCTTCACCCCTTCCTCCAGCCCCTTCCTCCATCCCCTTCCTCCACCCCTTCCTCCAGCCCCTTCCTCCAGCCCCTTCCTCCACCCCTTCCTCCATCCCTTCCTCAAGTCCTCCCTCCCAGTCACCTAATCTCCCATCAACAACAGCATGATTGGATCGAGGAACGTGTGCTGCTCTACACAGCTGGCACTAATCCAGTCATTTCAGATCAGTGATTTCCTGATGGAAAGGCAGCTTGGGAAGGCTTCACGACTCCAGCCTCGTCCGCGAGGGGAAGGTGATGGTCGGTTGTGACCGTACGATCATGACCGTCCATCAACACAAGCCTGATATGATCAGACCCCTTGGAACAGCTGCTAGCGTATTGAAAGCGTCTTTGCATGGGCCACAATGCATCTGTTTGTTTGCTGTCCACACATACACACATTCCCTGTTCGCTCTCCTCGTTCCAATCAATCCTGTATGTACAGAGAGCTATAGGTTCCCCAGGCTGGCCTGTCAATCACTCTTATAAATAACGTTAGTCCATAATGACAGGTAGCAGGGTGGGAGGGTTACCAGGAAAAGGTCAACATACACCATAATTAAAGAGAGCGGGAGAGATAGAGAGACAGAGGATATAAAAGACTGACATGACAGGATAATAGAAATGTCAGAGAATGACCGGTTCTTTAAGACCCCTGGTGACCAACCTCAAAATAGCAGCACAATTAACAGGCCTGGAGGTTTCCAACATCAACCTAGCAACAAGATGACAGGCGTCACGTAAAAGGTGTGATTAGGATAGTAACTAGCTGGGATTTCCATGTCCAAAAATACCAGTTTCAGGCTCTCATCCTGAAATAAGCAGTGCTCTACAATCATATGTTTTGGGATTGACACTGACATCTTTTTCAGTCGTTTCAGTTATTTTGTGAAACCTAACTGCTGCTCAGTGGCAGTGTGATACTTCCCACAGCCCCTCCCTCTGACACACTCTGACAGACATGCTCACAGACAACAAGAGCACTGGGACACTAATCCACTAACCACTTCTAGAAAGAAAAAAAAGGTAAAAAAATACAATTGAAAATGAAAAAAAAACAAATACATGTTTTTTTTTTTTTTTTTACCCTGTAAAAACACTTTCTCTGTAAAAGATCTGACTGATAACGCATCAAATTGTCCAAGTCAAAACTTTGGAAGGATTGTCGGCTGTGCGCCGCTTGCTTTTCCTCGGTGGCGTGAGATGATATAAATAGATATCCCATCAGGTGCGGCACCAGGGACACAGGTGTCAACAACACCCCTCGTGCACTGATCCTTCAGCAGCTTGCAGAGAGAACAGCCGTCCTTAGACGCTGCCATCTGGAGAGCTCATCTCATCCCCTCGGTCCTCCTCATCCTCACCCGACATCGTCTCGGGTGCCTCACACACTAAACGGAGTCTGGAGAACCACTCCGGACCGCTGAGCGCCATTTCTCAGGGGTCAGGGTTAGGGTCAGGGTCATTCCTGCGCATATTCTGATGAGATACGCAGTGGAGTGGAAACGAGTTGGAAGATAGGGGTAAGACGCAGAGAGAGAAACAGAAAGAGAGACAGAGAGAGAGAGGGAGAGATAGTTTGAGGGGAGGGATGGAGATAGGGAGAGATAAAAAGATAGAGAGAGAGCGAGAGAGAGAGACAAGAACGAGGAAGTGATAGAGAAAGAAAGAGTAAAAAGTCAGAACAAGGAACAATACTAGCCTGATGATTTGAAAGGTGTATTCTAATTAACATACAATACAACAACCTGCCTGCTTTCAAGTGACATAGTGAGTGACTAAAATCAGCAGAAATAGTTAACAATTCTCTCATGCATAATTGGAAACTACAGATGGCTTGATTTCTGTGGCAGAGACAATAATAGCCCACTACCGGAAAGAAAGGCACGCCAAAAACAATTCACACACACACACAGGCTGATGAGTCAGAACACAAGCAGCACTGAAATAGAGAGTATGAATTCCTCTCCCGAGTGTCTGTTGTTAAGGAAAGAATGAATGGTCCAGGAGGCGGCCATCTTGGACAGCCTCCCAGAGGAAGTGCTCCCTCAAACAGCACGGTCACCACGAGAACGTCTCAGCTAGCCACCAATGCACCATGCACACACACACACACACACCTATACACACACACACACACACACACACATCCACATAGATCTTCCCAGAGTTAAGTGTCTGTCAGGTGTGTTGTATATGTACGCAGCCAATGGTGCATACATATACACACATAAACATGCCAACGTGTTAGTGTGTTGTTATCTTAACATGCACAGGGGGTTTCTTCCAGGCCATAACACAGCTGCACGTGACTAACACATCAAGCTGGAAGTTCCCCTTTCGAAGACATCCACAGAACAAACAACCTAACGGGGAGGTCTGAGATGTAAACCACCCCCTGGAGATCTGCAGCTATCTTGCTTGCTGCAGGCGATTATGTTGCCGTGTCGACAGTCTGGTCCTTAAGGGGCTGCTTGGACTCCCAGTGCCCACTAAACACGCCCTTAATGTCTGTACTGAACGGCGGTTTGAAGGTGCGTTTGATTCGTTGTCATGCAGACACAGAAACACCCAGGGGAGAAGTGAGGATGCCTGTTTGTTGTGTGAAGCGTGTTGACGTGACTCTCACATGACTGGGTCAGCTGGCAGGGATGTTCTGAAGCACCGTGCCCAGGTGTGGAGAAGGTCTCTCCTGTGATGTCCCTCAAATGGTGAATGAGTGTGAGTGTGTGTGTGTGTGTGTGTGTGTGTGTGTGTGTGTGTGTGTGTGTGTGTGTGTGTGTGTGTGTGTGTGTGTGTGTGTGTGTGTGAGTGTGTGTGAGTGTGTGTGAGTGTGTGTGTGTGTGTGTGTGTGTGTGTGAGTGTGTGTGTGTGTGTGAGTGTGTGTGGTACCTGTTCTGGAAGGTGTTGAGGCCTGCGGGAACACACTGGACTCTCCACTGGTTGTTCTGGTCGGGGTACAGGACAAACTTGATGGGCGTCTCCACCTTCAGCTCCTTCTCCAGGCTGAAGAGATGCTCCTTCCAGGGACAGCCTCCCTGAGGGAACACCAGGACCTCCCCACTGGGGTCCACCTGGGGACCACACCCAACACTGAGTCAAACCACCCAACACTGAGTCAAACCACCCAACACTGAGTCAAACCACCCAACACCGAGTCAAACCACCCAACACTGAGTCAAACCACCCAACACCGAGTCAAACCACCCAACACTGAGCCAAACCACCCAACACTGAGTCAAACCACCCAACACCGAGTCAAACCACCCAACACTGAGTCAAACCACCCAACACTGAGTCAAACCACCCAACACCAGACACTGAATCAAAGCATCTCCACAGAGCCTGGTGTGTGTGTGTGTGTGTGTGTGTGTGGTACCTTGGTCCTCATCTGGACCGCCCCCTCCACCACCACGCGGGCTGGAAGCCAGGAGTTGTGGTAGAAGTCCACTCTGTCCAGGAACTCAGCTCCCACCAGGGCTAGGGCTCTGTGGAAGCCCTCCTACAAGGCACACACACACAGCTTATCAGACACCCCTGTTAGGCTAGCATCTGCCTAGTTCATGCTAATTGGATGCATGAGTGTGCTAGCTAGTTTGCATTTAACAAGGTTCGTGTCATCTTCTATTCACATTCATTGTTTCCTTTCTGCCTCCATGCCATTGAAAACATCCACTATTGTTATGCTGGTGTACAACTGGCAACAAACTATGACATGTATAATGATGGATGCAATGTTATTGTAGATCATTTTTTCTTGAATTAAAAACAAAGAATTTTATCTTGCTAATTGAAGTCCATCCTAACCCTTCTCTTCCCCTGTCGGTGTCTTAGTCATTTAAACCCAGCTCGACTCTGAACACTTCCGACCGAGATTATGAAATGCAAACAGGGGATGAAATCTTCCTCCCAGTACTCAGGTGGAAACGCTGCTTATCACATCACATCAGCCTCCGCCAGCTCCACCGTCTACACACACACACACACAAGCGCACACACACACACACACACCAGGTGCAGACATGCATCCTCAGACAGACGGACACCTCAATGTGCACACCAGCAAGCACACACACACACACACACACACACGGGGAGATGCACAAATATAAATGCAAAATGTAGACAGACGACACACATACACACACACAGACTAATTTCAACTCTAATCTCAAAGCGTCTGAAGGACTGGGTTGTTGCAGCTGGGAGTTTTACCAGACAAAAGAACCCTGTTCTTCCCCCCACCCCCCCCCACCCCCCCCACCCCCCCAATTATCACCCCCTGACAGCGTGAGAATCTGTCGTCTGAGCACGTGTCAGCGCCTGTCAGTCTGCCCTGCATGTCCAGGGGCATTAGAACCCATCTGGCCTCTCTCATCTTCAAGTGTTGAATGATTCCAAGCCTGGGGGGTGGAGGGGAGCACACTGTCTGGACTGGGATGGAGATATCCTCCACTGGATTCATGTGGACTAACAGCTACCCCACCGAGAGCTCGTCAGCCGTGGAGCCAGGCGCTGCAGTCAACATGGAGCTCAGCCCAGCAGGGAAGACAAACAGTATTTAATCAACCAGCTTTGTTACACTGATTCTCCTCCTCCTCTCTTTTCCTTTCCTTCCTTCCACCCTGCCTCGCCCCCTGCCTCGCCCCATGCATCCCGGCTCCTCCCCTCCTCCCAGATCAGGTCACTGAGAAGTCATTCGGGTCCCTGGCCTGCTTGTCGGGTCAGATGGGCTAAGTGGACACGTTTTTTCTTTCTCTCTCTCTCTCGCCCTCGGCAGGGGCACTTTCTCCCCCCCTCAGCATTGCTAATCCCAGAGAGGGAACAGGAGCAGGTCACACACCTCTGGGAGCCCTGAACACACCTGGGCACGAGCCGTCCTGTTAACTGAACACACCTGGGCATGAGCCGTCCTGTTAACACTGTTAGCTGAACACTGCACGGACACTGCTGGAAGACATGCTGCACTCACAGACACATCAGTAGAACACACCTGCTCCTAGGGGGTCAGATGGCTGAGCGGTTAGGGAGTCGGGCTATTAATCAGAAGGTTGCCGGGTTCGATTGCCGGGTTCGATTCCCGGCTGTCCAAATGACGTTGTGTCCTTGGGCAAAGCACTTCACCCTACTTGTCTCGGGGAGAATGTCCCTGTACTTACTGTAAGTCGCTCTGGATAAGAGCGCCTGCTAAATGACTAAATGTAATAACGGACAGATGTCACCCACACACACACCTCTGTGTCCTGGCTCTTGCTGTTCCAGCGGGGGTTGATGTGTCCGACGCGGGCGCTCAGCGTGGTGGACACAGCGTAGCGAGCCTCGCCCTCGTACTGGGACACGCCGTTGTCCACCGCGTCCACCTCCTCCACAAAGTTCTCGTAGAGCTGCAGGCAAGGAAAACCCCCAAGCTATAACCCCACCAGTACCAAAACGGTCCAATCCAAACACATTCTCCAAAACAACCCACATTCTCCTACATGACTTAACCCTTGCGCTGCCTTCGGGTCACATGACCCAAAGGTTCATAACAAACCTTTGTTGTGTTTACCCGATTTTACCAAATCCAAAAACAAATACAAATAATTGTATTTTAACCTTCGCAATGTGGGGGGTCTGACACAGCCCAACTGTAAAAAAAAAAATGCTTCACTTTGTTTTTGTATGCTGTAAAGTTGTCGCAATACGACGCTGAGTCACAATGACGGATGGGTCAGAATGACCCGAAGATAACCCAACCCTGACACCCCCTGAGTGTTGGGGCGTTGGCTTGGCTGGTGTGGGCAGGGGTGTGGGCAGGGTGTGGGTAGGGGTGTGGGCAGGGTGTGGGCAGGGTGTGTGGGCAGGGTGTGGGCAGGGGTGTGGGCAGGGTGTGGGCAGGGTGGGGGCAGGGTGTGGGCAGGGTGTGGGTAGGGGTGTGGGCAGGGTGTGGGCAGGGTGTGTGGGCAGGGTGTGGGCAGGGGTGTGGGCAGGGTGTGGGCAGGGTGGGGGCAGGGTGTGGGCAGGGTGTGGGCAGGGTGTGGGCAGGGTGTGGGCAGGGTGTGGGGGCAGGGTGTGGGCAGGGTGTGGGCAGGGTGTGGGCAGGGTGTGGGCAGACTGACTGGCTACAGGACCCCTCTGGAGGTCTGACCTTGTCGAAGAGCGCCTCCAGCTGTCTGTCCGCCTGCGGCAGCCCGGTGAGCTGGGCCAGGACCTGCCGGCCAAAGTGCAGGTAGACCAGGCCAGCCGAGCTGAGCTTTGTCCCCCACGGCTTCTCTGGGCACAGGCTGTGGAAGGTCTCCCTGAAGGTCCTGCAACACACAGGGCTGATTAGGAGTGTGTGTGTGTGTGTGTGTGTGTGTCTGTGTGTGTGTGTGTGTGTCTGTGTGTGTGTGTGTGTGTGTGTGTCTGTGTGTGTGTGTGTGTGTGGCCCGGGCAGAGAGCAAGATGGAGTACCGTGTGTGCGTGTGCAGCTGTTTATCAAAACATGGTTTTATACAACTGACAAGCCAACTGCTTTCAGCAGGACTGATCATCAGGCCACCGTTCTACTGCAGCAACACTGGAGCGATCGCCATCTGCAGTCTAACATTTCTCTCAGTGCAGGGGACGACCAATCACAGGGGCATGGCAGCTCAGAGATTCTGTCTGACGTGGGTGTGTGTGTGTGTGTGTGTGTGAGAGAGAGACAGAGAGAATGCGTGTTGCGTGTATGGGTGTGTGCAGCAAAAATGTAAATACAGCCACCCTGGGGGGAAACGTCAACTGAGCGTGTGTAGAGACGAGTTCATCTCCACGTCAAGCCGTTGGTGGTCGTTTAAAGCTGATTTAATTGAGAGGCGTCTGTTCGCAGCAGGCGTCCGATAAATGAGTGGCATGCCAGGGAATGGAGGGCCGGCGGGGCAATTAGCGTGCTAATCAACCCTGTTCTTCTGGCACCCCCTGCATGGGTTATCAAGACAACAAGGGGTGAAGAAGGGGCTGACGGCTCCATCACTCAGGCGACTGTGGCACCTGGCACATGCTACGTGGCTCCGTGTTCACATACCTCAGCGCCGCAGCCAGTACCGTGCAAGCAGGAGCGGGCCAGACAATGACTAGGAAGCTTTCGAATGGAACTCCCATATTGTGACCGACGCGGAACGTTCGGCGTGCTTACCACCCTGGGCTTTACGAATCTCCCACTCAGACACCCACGAAGGCAGAGTTTCACAACGTACTGTGGACTCGAGACACACACAGGGCTGACATATAATATATGTCAGCTTCCCCCCTGAACCTGTGGGTAGGCGGTCGATGAAGGGCACCAATTATCCTGACCACCTGCTGAGGTAACTCTGCATCTGTAGCGGCAGGTTCTTACAGGTATGACATTAGACAAGTGGACGGACAGACAGGCAGCCATTGAGACGTGCAACGAGGAAAGGCAGACATACAGGTAGATAGGCATGCATTACTGCTAACCAGACATGGCAGAGACAGCTTGATAGACAGCTAGATGGACAGGCAGGCAGGGCCACTTAATATCATGTCTCGTTTTGGTGTGTGACATACGGTACCTCTGGTGGTGGTCATAACGATGTCTCTTGGGGTCAAACTCTCCTCCTACGTCTACTACAATGTCACACTTAGCCAGTTCTGCAGCGTCCCGGGTTCTTAAGATTTCAGCATCCTGTACAGTGAGAGTAGTGGATAAGACTTTTCAACAATATCACACTTTTACAATCATTAATTGGAAATTGATGGAGATTCAGATGTAAACAGATAGCCTTTTCCCCGATTTGGCCTGGATAAATTGACCAAATTCCTTTATCTGCTCCCGTTACTGCAGAATGACTGGTAGTAGCTAGCTTCTTCACATAAATTCAGCAACTTAGCTGTTTGTCGTAGTTAGTTTACCTTGTATTCCGGGAGTTGACGGAGAAAGAAACAAGCAAGCACTTCATCACAGTGAAATGTCCCGTTGTGAGTGCCAATTTTAACAACCGTCATTTTATCTGTACACAGCCGTTTTGGTTGATGTGACATGTATCGGCTTATAGGCAAAGTTAGGTTTTTGGAGACAGAAAATTTAAAGGTGTGTAGATTTAAGAGACTGTTACGTGGAGCAGTTAAACTTCTAAATGTAAGTCGAGCGATTCTGGTACAGGTTTGGGCTAACATCAAAACAACGAATTCAACACACGACAACGCACGCTGCTAACACGGCGGACGGCTATTTTAACGGACCAGCGGAAATGACGTTACTACTTCACCCGGTGAGTGAAGCGGGCCGCACATTTACAATAAAATGTGTCATTGCTCGAGTAGGACTGGTGCTCAGCATCTGTGCTTTTAATAGTCATGCCATACCCTATTTTGTTTACATTTTCATACACTAAATAAACAATCTGTATTGTAATTTTGTTTCCCGCTATGTCGTCTGGTGCAGTCTGTCAAAACCATTGGGTAAAACTTGTCCAAGGCTGCCTCCTAGTGGCCAATAAGTGAATACAGACGAAAAGAACACAAATTGAGGACCCTGCCAAATAATATTGCGCATAGGGCCTAATTTGATCGCCTCATGCGATCACTTCAATCGTCGAGTGGCAAATGATGTACACGTTTTCCAATTTTCTATGCTTACGCATTCGCTCGATAAAAATAAACAAATAACGATTACGTTGTACCCCCCCCCCCCCCCCCCACACACACACACACACACACCAAAAAAGAGCACATTTCAGACAATATCTAGGTCATCTTGATGATAATAAGCAACGCTGAAAAGTTTCATTGGAGGGATCAATCTTCAAGGAGCAAAGGCTAATTTCAGCACCAGGAAGAGGGGGACAGCTCCCTCCCCCACTGTCGCTACGAGCACTAGGGTTTGTTGATAACACAATTAGCCAGATGGGAAACGCGCAGTCGGGGAGAACGTAGCGAGCTTCAGAACCCACACATTCAATGCTCCGAACGAATGAAATCTGGAAAAAAAGGAGCTATTCTTTCATTTTCATTAACAAAGCACTGTGTTGTTAAGGCAGTCCACAATCGACCCGTTACCTACACAGACATACGGTAGGTTTACTCGTTCATTAAAGGTCTTTTAGAAATCACAGCTATCTTAACTATAGGTGACATTATATGGGCGCTGTCGTTTAGCTGTTACGCATGCCTTTTCTCGTTTCATTTGTTAAATATATAAAAGGAAAAGTAGCTAAGGGTTAAATTATCTAACCTTCCGAGTACTTTTACTTGGTGTCTACATATAATGACAGCGTTCCTGTCTGCTTCCTCCGTTCACCATAGACCGACCACTGAGTTGCAGAAGTGCCCGAGGCGCCATGCTTTCCTATTTCAGTTGAATATTCTTATTACTTTGCCACTTTGATTTAGAACAAAGGAGTTAGCATTGCTCTCCGGGAGGTATATTTGACCATTAATCATTATAGGACTGTCAGGGCCATACTTTGCGATGCCCACATTTTACCACCAGGGGGCGCTTTAGACTCACTGCTCTAGGTCCTCGGCGTCGACTCTGGCATGTTGTTGGCAAGGCAGCCCCCTTCTTAGCGTAATGAAATCGATACTTATTGATTGGGGGTTCCATTTTCTTGAGTGCTTGACTATTGGGTTTCATACGTCTAGTTTTTAAAACCCCTTTATAAAGCCTCGCCTACTGACATCCTTTTCTGCCTTCTAAGTTCATCCCATCATATACGGTTAAACTGCTTGTTTTTATTGTTCTGTGCCGCTGTTTGACTGGTGTGCTAAGTGTCGCAACTTGCTCTCATGGCAACCATCAGGCGCGTGTGTGCGTTTGAATGAAAGAGAAAGAAGGAGCGAAAGGGAGTAGACAAAAATAGACCATAGATGTCAAGGACGTACATGTATTCCAGTATGTGTGCATGTTAGAAATATCTTGGAGGCTGGGATATGTTAGTTGGCTGCACTCAGTTTCAGGACCATGGACAGTATCTGCTAAGGCCAGTTCACTCAACAACCCGTTAGAGCAGGTTTTGGTGTACAGGCTCCTCACCTTTGTGAGAAAGCCAATGAAGGGATTTAGTTTGGGATGGTTAATTAATGGCTATGAAGAAACTAGTTTGACCATTTACTCAGCCTTAGAAAGTGTTGTAAAACTGAATTTGAACTGTACTGTAGCTGTAATGGGAAACCTTTGAAGAAAGCGAGATTGGTAATTGAGCAGAGTTATTGATTGAGAGAGGGAGAAAGAAAGAGAAAGAGGGAGAGGAGCGAGAGAGAGAGAGAGAGAGAGAGAGAGAGAGAGAGAGAGAGAGAGAGAGAAAAGAGAGAAAAGAGAGTGGCATTAAAGTTGCATTAAAAATTTTAATGCAAAGGAAGACTTGAGGATTTCTTGTTGCCTTGAGGAGTAGTCTAAACAGAACTGTTTTCCAGAACTGAAATGACTCATGCGTCATAGGCAGAAATAAACAAGGGTAAGTTCACCATCCTCCCCTCATTACCTCCTGCCTCACTTCTTGGTATTGGCTCAGCTGTAGTGAGCTTCTCTCTAATTGGCCAGGGGTGGGCCGTGAAACTGTGATGTGGGGGTGGTGATAGCAAATAGCGTCACTTCTCCTGTGATTGTCCTGCTGGTTCCGTCCTACACAGAAACGATGGAAAGCCAACCTGCCCTGGCTCTCCTTAAAAGGAAAAAAGCAAAGTGATGTTCGATCGTGGTGTCAATTAGGCAATCTTCTAAAGAGAGAGAAAAAGAGGGAAAGAGGGAAAGAGAGAGAGAGAGAGAGCACTACCAATGTTAATCTGACAGATTCAAATGCACCTTATTTAAACTGATGCTGTCAACTGCTTATTCCTCATGCTCAGTACTGGCTTTATATATTTATATTTTCAGAGGTAAAAGGAAAATAGTAACATATTAACATGCTATATATGTAAACTGTGAATTAAACCTTCCAGTTATGTAACATTTGGTGATAATAACATGAGAACTGGAATCACTCCTTCACTATTGGACTGACAGGCAAAACTAGATGACTCATTAAGACTCTGATTAAATTGTTGAGGTAGTGCGTTTCGTATTGCACCTTTGAGGATATTATAGACTATATGTTCCTTATTTGATATATATAATACAGTATATCTTAATATGGATTTTTGTGTGTAGCTGATGTGGTACTATCTCAGTCCAGGCTCTTTGAAACATTATAATGATTTGTTTTCCCCATTTGCCATAAGACATGTTCTACTCCAGTCAGCACCTCAAGGACTCTCACAACAATAGCCTGCAAGTCATTAACACTTCACAATCCTGGACAGCTAGCTGCTAGCCTGCTACATACAGCAGCTGTCTAGGGCTGCAGGGTGTGGAGGTTAGGGACTCAGGGGTCTAAATGGGGGGCAGTCGTGGTGAGTCTAATTTGTAATTATAATTTAGAGCGGGCTCTTACTCATCT
>NC_061068.1:3758615-3785535 GCF_021917145.1 Hypomesus transpacificus | reverse complement strand
CTCACAGTTCATTTAACAGAGAAACTCTGCCTTTACCCTGGTTTTTTGGACTCGCGCAGCGAGACAAATCTGCTTTGTCTAGCTGACGCTTGGTTATGACAAGTTAGGATGAGAACATTTGTTCCAATGTCAAATCAAGTAATGGTTCTTGAATTCTTTCATTTTCCACTCCACTTGTAGGGCCTTGCCAAGCATTTTTCACCATAACCATACTGATGTTCTGTATTCTACTTGACTCTACTGTGTTCTGTTCTCCAGAGACGTGGCGTTTCTTCTGAAGAAGAGGAGGGGGAGGTGGATAGCGAGGTGGAGTTGCCACGGAGACGGTAAGGGTTGTTACAGTAAATGCTAGAGATCAACTGTGTTTAATCAGACCAGTTTATTTTAGCTAAGCAATTAGTCATATTCTGCTTGATCTCACACAAGCAAATGCAGAACCATTCCAGTGTATTTTAGATCAGCAATTACTGTCATATTTCGCTTGATTTTAGACAAGCAAAAACAGAAATATTCCAGTTGATTGCTTATTAGACGAGCCATGACCAGTAAATCTCCGTCTCGTCAGTTCAGAATCAGAATGAGCTTTATTATCCATGTAAGTTCACACAAACAAGGACATTTACTTTGGCAGGAAGGTGCCTACGATAAACATATACAAATCTTAAATATGAAAAGTAGAAAAAGTACTACAGAGCCCCAGTTTGACGTGCGTTTCCTGTCGCCCCCTGCAGACGGCCGGTCAGCATGACCAAGTGTCAGTCCCTCTCCACCTTCAGCTCCGAGAACCTGTCAGTGTCGGACGGCGAGGAGGGGAACACCACCGACCACTCCCACAGCGGCACGCCCGACGTGGTCAGCACTAACACAGACGAGCGGCTGGACGACAAGAGCGACGACCTCCTCTCCCAGGGATCGGAGATCCCGGCGGACCCGGGGCAAGGCTCCGACGGGCTGTCAGAGAAGGAGGCGGCGCTGCGGCAGGTGAAGACCCAGCTGAACACCGGGCAGAACCACTATGAGGTGGGACCGGAGACATAGACAAAGAGAGAGAGGAGAGAGACTACAAATAGACATAGAGAGGAGAGAGAGAGACTACAAATAGACAAAGAGATAGAGAGAGAGAGAGAGCGAGAGAGAGAGCGAGAGAGAGAGAGAGAGAGAGAGAGAGAGAGAGAGAGAGAGAGAGAGAGAGAGAGAGAGAGAGAGAGACTACAAATAGACATGGAGAGGAGAGAGAGAGACTACAAATAGACAAAGAGAGAGATAGGGAGAGAGAGAGAGAGAGAGAGAGAGAGAGAGAGAGAGAGAGAGAGAGAGGGGGGGGGGAGAGAGAGAGAGAGAGAGAAAGACTACAACAAACCAGAGAGACTGAGAGATTGAGAGAAACAAACAAATAGATAAGCTCCAACACCAAGCACATGTAGTGCACCGTACCTGAGTGGACTCCTAAGTGTGTAGCCTGCTTCCTGCTAACTTGTCTTGTCCCTAACCCAGGGCCTCTATGACGACTCAGACTGTGACAGTGCTGAGCTGGACCACTCAGGGAGCGCAGAGCCCATCTGACCCCCAACTGGTGAGGAGCTCAAGGCCAGAGAACCATGGAGCAGGCCGCCATCCTCCACGGCCAGAGATACATAGACTTCTCCCCTCACCCATCATGGCCACAGATAGCTAGACACCCCACCCTCAAACACTCAACACTCACATCTACCTAGACTCTCTGGCCCCACAAGGTCACATCTACCTAGACTCTCTGGCCCCACAAGGTCACAGAGATTTGGTCCTGGACTGATGTCTGTACAGCAGACCAAGGCCTCACTCCTACAACCCCACCTGAGCCCCGGGCCTTGCAAAAACACCTCAACACCTTCCTCGCTGCGGTCTCCGACAGCAGAAGACACTGCTACTCTACACATTCTGGTAATAAAGATTCTGTCTATTTTTCATCCTTGTTACCCTACACGTCCGTTGTTTTTACGTCAATGTCCATGAGTGTCATATATATATTGAATTATCTGTGAACTGTCTCATTCACTTATGTCACTATGGAAACCCAAGAGGGTGTTGTAGCGTTCCGTTCATGTCGACAGTCCTGGCGCTGGCCCTGGCGTTGGTGCTTGCACTTCTGTTTAAGTTGAACTGATTTCAAGTGGTCGTTTGGTTATGCTTTTTGAATTTCCTCTTGAAAACCGTTATGCACAGTTTAATTTATTGTGAGGAAATTCATTTTCTAGTATTAGAGCTGAAATCAATGTTTACATTTATACGATTACGTTTGTTTACATTTTTTTTTTTTTTTTGCATCAGGGATTCAGTTGTCATTTTATACAATCTGTACTTTACTTGTTTTAAGATGTTTGTAAATAGGTTACCTCTTATATTGTATAAGGAACAAATCTACGAGTTAAAGCGTCAAGGCTGTCATATGAAATGGTGCTTATGTTGTCCACTAGATGGCTCTGTTGAGTTAAATGAAACCGTAGACAGATGAACGGAGAGCAATGAACAAGCAATATGGCCACTCTAAACCAATCCCCTCTCATGACCTACAGCCTGCATCATTCAAGGCACACTTGCTTTTGTAAATTAAACTATTGATTTGGTATTGCAGTTTTCCATCATGAAATGCAATACTACCCAGCATTTTGGAACAAACCTTCACCAATGTGTGTGTGCACGGCGTCACTAAAGCATGTTTGTAATATAGTAAGGGTCGTGTATATTGGCCAATGAGCAGTCACAGTGTAGGTGACTCAGTCCGAGGAGAATCACCACCACAACAACACAACGAGCAGTCAACTGAACAGATGTCTGACAACTAGGCCATGAAAGGTGGAGGAAAAAAAATAGATGGCTTTTTTCTGTTTTCTCTTGATGAAACCACAAAACCCCTTCTGAAGCTTGGATTGGTCACAGCTGTGTCGAGAAACACACCCATCCAATCGTGTTTGAGATGGGGAAGCCTGGCTGATCTGTGGCCTGACAGGGCTTCCGTCCATTGTAAGGTCTGAGCCTTAAAAGAACAGTTCACTGATATTTTCAGGGTCTAATGTTAAGATCCCGTTTGAATACTTTGATGCATCCTTCTTACTTTCCTTGGTCGAGGTGATGCAAGATCTCTTTAAAGGACAGGAGGGATGGATAGTGAAGCTATTCGAATGGGTCCCACCTGTGTGCAGATGTAACTCTCCGATACCTTCATGTGGGAAAGCATCACATCAACTACTGTAACTATGATGGTGCTTATCACCCTATTACTCCGGTTCATTTCTTTTCAGGAATATGATTGAATGTGTTTGAATAGTTGAGTAAACTGTTACAGCTATATCAGATGTCCCAAACCATGTGGTTATTGTTGAGAAAATCTGATAGAATTGATGATTATCAAAGCAACTAAGCAGGTCACATTTTATAAGCTACAAATTGGCAGCTTCTGTGTTCTTGACGATTTTGTAGAAGCCATGGTGTTCTTCTTTAGACAGCTCTCGATTTGTAAAGATAAAAAGTTCAGTCCCCTTTGAACATTAGAAATATAAGAGATATTTCTCTTTAAAAGTAAGGATCTAGAATCTGTAAAATGTTGCCAACAAGCAAGACTACTGCCCTCTGCTGACTGGGATGTGGACATGCATATTTCTGGTACGCTGTCTCCAAACAACCTCCTTTGGAAATGAAATGTTTGTTTTTATATGGCATTATGTATTGTAACTGTGTACAATAAATATATTTAAGGAACAAATTAAGATAAATAAAAACCTCACTGTCTAAAACCTGATTGAGTAAAGAGTTTGTGTGGCTAATTGAAGAACCATGGCACACTGAGTTGTAGTTTGAGCATTTCACATCTTTATTATTGTCTTTAACAATGTTGTGGCACCCAGGTCTACAGTTTATCCAAAACAAAAAAAAAACGTGCACAAAAGTAGTTTTTTTTTTTTCTTCCTGCAAATAATAAAAATAATCTTACTCGAGCAAAGCAAAGAGCAGGAAACTAGTGTCAACTCATTACCCTTTCTCTGTCTAGTTTCAGTTTAATGATTCAGTTCTTAGTCTGATTCACTTTTACAAACAGACCACTCAATGTTTAGGAGTCAATCCCCCTTTGGTAGTTAAAAAAAAATATTTTCTTCCATTTAAAACAAATATTCCAACTTTTTTTGATTTTTTAAGTAGTATCTTTACAAAAACGGAGGCCCATCCTCTCTGGACCAGAGCCTTCAGCCCAAGCTTTCCCCGACCCTTCCCGCTCCCCCTCCCAGAAAAAAAGTCTAAACAAAAAAATCACATGGGCAAAAGGCGAAGGTGGAAAAATAGGAATGACAAAAGAAAAATAAGGGTGGTTATGGTGAGACACGGTTATCAATTATTCAAATGGGTGTGGAGCATCAGCCTCATAGTGTTAGATAGGGGGGGGGGGGGGGGGTGGGGGGGTCTACAGTAGCTGTTCTGATCCTGTACAAGCTAGTGCCCCCCATCACCCGGTGACTTACCGTTCTCCTCCTTAAAAAAATGCACTAGGACATCACAGGGTCTCACAATCATGTGATTTTGACGATATTGTAATGGGTGAATAACTTGGGGGTGGGGTAGAGGATTTGTGGTGGGTTAGGAGGGGGAGGAGAACAGAAAAAAACAGGCAATCTATATTTTTGAGACTTTTATTTTTCCTTTTTTTTGTCTTTTCAGTTTTAAAGAAAAATCTGACTGTACAGAACTAAAGCTATGCCTATTCAGATTTTTCCACCTCTACTCTTTTGTGATGGTAAAGAAAGATGGGAGAGAGGGAGTTTTCCATCCAACAAAGGAAAAAAATCATTAAAACCTCCAACTGGACTCAAAAGGGAATTAAAAACCAAATTCTGAATAAAAACAAAAAAATAAATAAATGCAGTTCAAATTAATGGAGAGGGGGAGGGGGGTGACATGACTTCAACCAAAAACAAAAGAAGGAAGTTTATATAACTAAGTTGGAGAGTTGCATTGAGCACTGTAGGGGAGCCGATGGTGGAGGGGGGGGGGTTAGTGCAGTTGCAGAGTGATCAGTTGGCCGCCAGCCCAGTAGCCTCAGAGGAGAGCCTAGAGAGAAACGACATCGAGAGACCAGGGAGTGATCAGGAAACAACATTCACTTTCTGCACAACATTCCCTCAGCCCCACACAACACCCATCATCCTATTCAGACCATGACGTAGTCTCTTCACCAGTTGGTCAAGGCTGTTTGGGGCAGGTCAGCGATCACTAAGAACTGTTTGCGGGTTTCTGGGCCAGTTTGAACTAAAAATTTGTTTTGCTTTTTTGATTTTAAAAAACAACAGCATGGATTCTGTGACAAAGTATGATACTGGAGAACCAAGTTCTGGTACACAATTGGTTTTCAAAACAAACTGGATCTTCAGACACTTCTGGCAAACCAACAGGAAAAAGGTGTGTTTGATTTATATACCTGAGGGTATAACCGGTCTGGGAAGGGACTTTAAACAGCTATCATGACTGAAATGCTTATTACATCTAACAAGAATATCATGTCGTGGCTAGCATATGACCATGAGTACAATTCCACATGAACGAACATTTCACAATAAAGGCAGCCTATACTGTTAGTACTACATATCTACGTATGAAAACGAAATCTACGCTAAAGGAACTGAAGAGGTGACATGTTAAATAAGGGGTGAGGGGGGGGCTACCTGAGAACAAGAGAAAACAACAAGCTTTAGTAACAAGTCCAAAAGTGTCCATGCAGATTAAAACGACACAAAGTTCCTTAGAAAGATCGGACTCAAGTGTCCTTATAGTAAATTAGACAAAAACAAGAAGAAGTGTAACCCCAATAACTATGGAGAACCAGTTTTATCTGGCTGTTAGCATTAGCGTGTGGTAAAGCCACATTCAAAAAGCCAGGCGAGTACAGAGGATAGTTAGCATTCAGCAATCTGCACTGTGCGCCACTGCGATCCATTAGTAAGGAGACAGCTTTCGCCTCTTGGACTTGGAGCCCAGCTCTGAGGAGAGCTTGGCGTCCGGACTGACCGAGTGGGCGGAGTTACTGGGGGCGGAGCCACTGACTACATGGAGGGCCAGGAGGGGGAGGGGCTTGAGGCTGAGCAGACTGGAGACACAGGCGGGAGAGCTGGGGAGTGGGGAGTCAGAGGAGGAAGAGGAGGAGGAGGAGGAGGGGGGCCCTGGAGCCGACAAGGACAGAGAGATGGAGGCTGAGGGGGGCATCACACAGGAGGAGGAGGAGGAGGAGGAGGTAGCGGTAGAGGTAGCGGCAGGAGAGGTGGTAGTAGTAGTAGTAGTGGTGCTGAGGGTCAGGTCAGAGGTCGAGGAGGAGGAGGGAAGTTTAGAGGACTCTACACTGTAGAAAGAGAGACAAGGAGAGAGAGGGACACACAGTCGGGATGGGTTACAGGGTAGGCAGGGTGAGTATGGAGGGGTGGATGGAGGGAAGGCGGGGGGGATCAACATAGGCACACACTGATAGCAAGTCAGTGAGAGTCTGACAAACAAGGAAATGGGTAGAACAGCTGACCATTAGGAGAGAGATCTCATTGGTGGACTCGGTCTAAATTGGACTGAGATTCATGCTTTAGGTAGCTGGGGGCTAACAGCATTTGATGGGCCTGTGTGTGCGTGTTGGTGTCTCACCTGGCGTTGATGAGGTACTCTGCCAGGCTGATGCTGGCCGGAGAGCCGGTGATGGTGACCTGACGGTCGGCCGAGCCGTCCACTGGGTTGGCGATCTTGATCTGGGCGCCGGACATCTGACGAATCTCGTTGATCTTGGAGCCCTGGCGACCGATGATGCACCCAATCAGCTGTGGAGGAAAGAGCACATGAGTAAACCAACCAATCCACATACGATACTAACAAGTACAGAGAAAGGATATGTAAATCAGGTTAAACTAAAGACATGATGGTCAGTAATGATGTTGAATGTAACAGTACTAGAAGGTACCAATAAACAGGCACTTACATCATTTGGAATGGTCATCTCATGGGAACTAGTTTGCGCAGAGGCATCCATACCTGGAAAAAACAAACTGTTAATTAACTTTCTTAATTAAGTCATAATTCAGCTTAACCAAGTCTAACCTTTCCCCAGGACACAAGCCACATGACAGAATCCTGGGCACATGAGCCTTAAGCCCCAAGGCCAGCCGCAGTCCCACTACAGACATTGACCCCAAATCCAGAACCCAAACCTCTAGCCCCCATATCCCAAACATCTACCCCTACACCCAAGAACCCAAACATCTACCCCCACACCCAAGAACCCAAACATCTACCCCCACACCCAAGAACCCAAACATCTACCCCTACACCCAAGAACCCAAACATCTACCCCCACACCCAAGAACCCAAACATCTACCCCCACACCCAAGAACCCAAACATCTACCCCTACACCCAAGAACCCAAACATCTACCCCTACACCCAAGAACCCAAACATCTACCCCTACACCCAAGAACCCAAACATCTACCCCTACACCCAAGAACCCAAACATCTACCCCTACACCCAAGAACCCAAACATCTACCCCCACACCCAAGAACCCAAACATCTACCCCCACACCCAAGAACCCAAACATCTACCCCCACACCCAAGAACCCAAACCTCAAGCCCCCCTAACACCCTAACCCATGAGGCCAGCCTACCGGTGAAGCCCTGGTTGTTGGGGGCGATGGGGAAGGGACTCTGCTGCATGGCCAGCTGGTGTAGCTTGGTGAGCTGTGGGGAGATAGAGGCAGAGGAAGACTATGAGAGCGAGAGAGGGGGCGGGGATAGAAATGGGAAGGGGGGGGGGGAGAAAGACGGGACAAGAACCATGGTCAGTAAAAACAGAACACAAGACCACTCAGTCTACACAACTGTCATGTGACTCTCCTATAATCCTAGTTCTGGTTCTGAACTCATCGTGGCGGACCGATAAGTCTGGGAAGAGCATTAGTGTTCATGGCGTTCGCCTGCCGTGTACCCCATAGATATTCAGCATCATCATCACAAGTGCAGGATGCATCTGTTGGAAAGCTTCGCTCGAAGTCTTCCGCCTCACAGGACTACAGGGAGTGTGGAAACGCTTCTGAGTGACGGCGTTCTCCTACCAAAACCAGCCAACATGATCACTCAGACTGGAACCCTACACCTGGGGAAGGTAGGCCCTGCCATGAGAGGACTGCCAGCCAGAGAACACCCAATGCCGGGACCACCACCTCCAGTGAGTTTTGACAGGTCATGTGACACCAACAGACGTGGGAGATGTTCCTACAGGCACTGAGGAGGAGGAGAGGACAGGGGGGGGAGGAGCTCTGCTTCTTCTCTCTGTTGGGGCTCTTTTCCTGGGTAAGCATTGTCTGCCTTTCTTACTTTAGCAGCTACGTTGTCTTGTATACAGAAAAGTAGCACAATGCTGGTTGGGGACAGCACATTGACTGAGGGTGGACATCAAAACAAACAGCGCACGGCACACGACGGGAAAGGCATGTCAAGGGGGCACAAAGCAATGCATGAATGTGCCGTTAAAGCACAGAGAGGGTGGTTAGACATCACTGAGCTACTGCCTATAGTGAGTGTGTGTGTGCGTGAGACAGGCAGTAATGAGGAGGTGACGGCAGGACTCACATCGGGCTGTGGAATCGCGTGCTGTCCTTGAACAGCATACGCCTGTAAAAGACAACAAAACCGTGAATGACTCTGCCCACTGACGGACCACCTGCCCTTGATGAAAGCTGCTTCATCCGCAGCACAGCGTTTGTTCCATGTCTTGACAGAATCCCCGTAAAACCAACGACAAACCTATTTTGAAAGTCTTGTCAAAAAGTCTCGACACTGTCAAGAGATTAAAAGTAGAACATTTAAAAAAAAACTAAATACATAGGATCGACTAACAAAAAGGTTGTCAATATTTCAATGCGCTCTGCTTTGTGCCTAGCAGAGCAGGGACTGGTGGTGGTCTAGGGAAGCCATTTCCTCTACACAATGGAGACACAGAGAGAAGGAGGGAGGGAGGGAGTGAACTAGCCTAGATCTCAGACTGAATTCCAGAGCTCATGTTGTGCCTCAAACTGAGAAACTCTGCATTTATCTGCCTGGTAATCTAAAACACAATTTAATTTATAAACATTTTTATTTTATTTCAATAAAATTCGGAGCCATGCCGACGAACGACACATCTTGTTAGCATGCCAGAGAACAAGCCGCTAGCTGCCCGGTGGCCCTGTGGCCAGCTGGCCCTGTCAGTACCTGTCCTCCAGCGAAGATGACTGGGGATCCTGAGGGCTTGGGCCGGTACGGGATGGTGACCCCTTTAGGGGGAGACTGCTCAGAGGAGAGAAGAGAAGGGGGAGAAGGAGGAACAGGAAGAAGAAGGGCGAGTAGAAGAGGAAAATCGGAAGAAGAAAAAAAGTAGGAGGATAGAAAGGTGGAGAAGTAGAAATAGAGAAGTACATTGGAGGATGGAAGATGAGAAGTAGGGAAGAGGGGATGAGAGAGGAAAACAAAGAAATGGCGAGAGGAGTTTAGAAAATGGAGGACAGAGAGAAAGGAAAACGAAAAAGACGGAAGGGAATAGGATTGGATTTCACTTGAAAATGTAAAAACAAGCAGGCGTAAGAACAACAAAAGTGGTCTACATCACTTAACCCTCAAGCCAATCAAATCTGATTTGTAAAATAAATTGCGGGGGTCGTTCACATAACAACAGGTCTCAAGTCAGTAAGTTCTGTTCTTGACATGAGGGTGGAAGCCTAAACATGTCTACAGTAATAACAGAGAGTAAGAAGCTGAACACAGCAGCAGCACAGGAGTCCACTTACCTCCAGCATGACCACACAGATCTGCTTCACACACTCAATGATGGACTGGGGAGTGCCGGCAATGGTGATGGCTCTCTCTGTGGAGTTAGGAAGCATGTCCCCTGCAACCTGTACCTGAGCACCTGTCGACTGAGGAGAGGAGATGGGGGGGGGGGGGGGAGTAAAATACCATCGTTGGCTGACATAACCAGCCTCCCCCAGAGATCTCCTGCCCTGGGCGTTGGTGCAACCTGAATGTTTCTGGCCCACTACCATCCCCACCACCAGTGCTCAGTGGGGCAGGGTCCCATGCTGGAGCCCCCTGCCTGTGTGGAGTTGTACCTCGCGGATCTCTTTGATCTTGCATCCTCCCTTTCCAATGAGGGAGCCACACTGGCTGGCCGGCACCACGATGCGCAGGGTGACCGGGGGCTTGCTGGTGGCCGTGCTGTTGGTCATGGAGCTACTGATGTCCTGAGGGGGAACAGAAGAGATCACAAAAGGTCAACAACGGTAAACATAAAACATATATGGGAAAATGTGTCCAAACTTTTGACTGGTACTGTATGTTGTATATACACAACCATGGTAACATCTTGGTACACGTCGGTGACAGTTTTTTTTTGTCTGTTAGATTATGAGTTTAAAGACCTATGGGAGTCTGGTTTTTCCCCCCAAAGATAAAGAAGTATTAGTGACTAAGGGCAAGCTCAAGTGTTGGGAGTTAAGATCTTTCATTGTATTTCTGAGGATGTGTGTACGGCCAAACAATGAGGCGCTCCTCTAGGGAGCCATGTTGGTTTGTTAAGGCACTGGGTCCTGGGGTGATTACCTCCTCAAGCTTTTCGATGATCATGGAGAATGCTTTGAAGATGGCAGTGGTGGGACCAGCCAGGGTGATGATCCTCTCTGGGCAGTTTCCCTCCGAGATGTTGATGCGAGCACCACTCTGGAGAGGAGGAAGAGGAAGGGGAGGAAGAGGAGAGGAGCAACGTTACATTCAACTGGAACTCTGGTTCCTAGACATGAATCACTAGCAATCACCCAGGAACAAGAATTTTCCATTGGCAAAAGAGAACACAACACCCAGCTCAACTGGCTAACACGCTAACACAGCAGAACACAGGAAGCTGTGTGATCATCAGGAAAGTAGTGTGAACTCTCACCTCCTCCCTCATCTTCTTCACAGATTCGCCTTTCTGTGAAGACAAATGTATTGTTAATTAAACACTGCCGGTAGTGTAAGATCCAAGGGTAATTGCAACACAGAATGAGTCATTTGAACTGAAACCAGAACCAACCTTGCCAATAATGCTTCCAACTTCCTGAAATACAAAAAAATAAGAAATATGTTGACACCACTCAATAATTCAGCTAATTCATACGTGCCACATAAATGGCTCTGGATAAAAGTGTCTGCTAAATGACTAACTGGAATTGAAATAGTACACATATGGACTGCTACTATCACAATCTGAATCCAGCTTGTTCATGTGGACAAGATTATGCAAATGAAAGACTTTACATATGTACATGTGCAGCAGAAGCTTACTTTTCCATGCATGAGCAACCTGATGGTCAGGGTGACATTGAGTCCTCCTTCGATGACACCGGAGTCCATGATTACCACAGGATGGATGGAGATCTTCTGGCTGGTCAACGCTGTTGTTGGGGTCTTTGGTCACGAGGATGGATCTGAGAACTAAAAACCAGAGGAAGGTCAGGATCCAGACACGAGCAATTTAGGCTTTGAGTTGCTGACTCCCAACAAGCGTCTGTCTAAAACAACCACCAACCTAATGTTTTCACCGTTTGGTTTAAACGCAGCTTGCACAAAAACACAGACTGCATTTAAGAAAACCCTGAACTAGTGGATTTGTAAATAACATTACATTATCTGAGAGACCCAGCGAGATGATGTAACGGACTTATTATTTTACCGATCAAAACAGCTGGGTTGTGGAGTTCGACAACTTTTAAAGATTGTGTCATCCTGCATTGTTGATGTCAGACAATGACCGGCAAACTAGTTCTGTAGCAGATTCATTAAAGATAGTCTACTTAGCTACCTAGCTAGCTCTACCCAACTGCCTAACCCAAGCAATGTTAAGCTTACCAAGATAACTAGGAAAATGCTAATGTTGATCTATTGAAATCCTTTTTGTAGGCTAAATAAATTATGAAAATATTGACCAATTTAGCAAATATTCTATATTAGTACGATGTAGTTCAGATCATATCCAATTTGTTATTTGGCACGCTACCCGCACTAGTAGTTAGCCGCCATTGCACAGCGTGTAGACTACGTAGCAGATACAAGATACCTAGAGCTAGCTAGCTGTGAATGAAGCATGTGTTTTAGCTAACATTAGCTAGCCAGCAAGTATGAATGACTGCACATTTGTCATTTAACTCTAACTATAGATATAGACGGAGAAAGTCTGATTTCTCATATTGGGCTTACTCTGAAATCAATTATTAACATTGAATCTATTCGAAACAGAAGCTATGTCGCCAGTAATTATAACAGGGTTTTAATGTGTGTTGGCTGTTTTGCCGACTGCGTGCTCTTGCGGCCTGACAATTTCATGTGAAGCCCGTCGTTAGCCTACTAGCTAGGTAGCAAGCTAGCCCTACTACTACGACTCAAGCTAGCTAACTAGCATGTTAAACGCCGATCAATTGCCTACAGTCATCAAGATAAAAATACATATAAAAAATAAACTTACCTATTCCTTATTGTAAGATATGTTCGGGGGAAGGGTGGGGTTTTAAGGGTAGAAGGGGAGAGGTTTGGGAGGGTAGAAACCCGGGGGAGAGTTTAGAAAGGATTCGGGGAAGAGGGAAGAGTGATGTGAGATCTAGCTCCACTCCTTTACACAAAGACAACAAAAAACCACAACCCCTGAACTTTCGCTTTTCATAGAACCCTCCCCCACGCGCTTCCCCCGCATAATCTTTAGCTGGGACAAACTGCGCCAAAGTTACACAAATTTAATATAAGTGTATTGTATAGAATTGAATTGAATTATGTTTACACAGAAAGTTAAAATTGTTTTCCTTGATGCTAAAAATTCATGTCGCATGAAATATGCCTGTATTTTGTTTTCTGGCAATTACTAGTGTTTTGTTATTTATTTGTGTTCATACACTAGATTGTCCAAATATTTTAGTGGTTAATAACATAAAAAATTAAGCGTAATAAAAAAAAAAAATCTGCCCCTCTCCATACTATACTGTGGCCAGTGAAGGATCAGGAAATAGGTTTTCTGGACTCCTTGTGAATGACATGACTCACAGGGCCAAGACAAGTCGACCCTGGTCTGTATGGAAGCAAATCGTGACCAAAATTCAAATGAAAATGCATTTCCAGAAATGCATTTTCATTTTAAGAATGTGGCTGCATTATTTGACTCATAAATCAAATTAGTATTCAATCATCCTATTTGCATTTTCATTTTCTTCTTTAAGACTGCTCATTCTTTCCCTTAATTAAAATGAAAACGAAAAAGACATTTGAAATTTAATTTTCAAAATATGCCCCAGCAAATAGATACCAAAATTCAATTTGAAATGTAAAATTTGAAAATGAAAATGCATTTCCAGAAATGCATTTTCATTTTAAGAACGTGGCTGCAAAATCGTGACCACAATTCAAATTCAAATGCATTTCCAGAATTGCATTTTCATTTTCAAGAACGTGGCTGCAAAATCGTGACCACAATTCAAATTCAAATGCATTTCCAGAAATGCATTTTCATTTTAAGAACGTGGCTGCAAAATCGTGACCACAATTCAAATTCAAATGTATTTCCAGAAATGCATTTTCATTTTAAGAATGTGGCTGCATTATTTGACTCATAAATCAAATTAGTACTGATTAGTACTGAGCGGACATTGCATTTTCATTTTCATGTTCTGCCCGCAAAGAACTGCCCATAATTCGAAAACGAAAATGCATTCTGAGCGGCGCAGTAGAGTGACGTCAGTAGCCGCTCTTCTTCAGCTCCCTGCTGACGAGCTACCCATCTTGTTCGGTAGGGGGCGGTGTGCACATACGCATTGCATTACATGACAAATGTGCCGGGAAATTGATTGAATTGCCGGGTCTTTAGAGGACGCATCACAGATCATGGCGCTCCCTCAAATTGTGCAGACACTGATAGAATTAGCTGAGCTGGTAGAAACTAATAATATATCTGAGTCTGATGCCCGTGACCGAGTAGAACAAGTCACAGAGAGCTTGGCTGCATACTCTGCCGTCACAGACGTACACATTAATGAGGTTGCCATAGTAAACCTCTCTTCAGTCCTGGAACGGCTGGATGCTGTGGTGGAGCCTCAAATGGGACGGGGACGACCAACCATCCACATCCCGTTCGAGTCCATCGAAAACTATTTATTAAATGGTCTACTTTTTCCTGTGAAAGCAAGCTGTTTCACCTTTGGCCTGGTTCAGACAAAATCTGAATTTCCGCAATCTGAATTTGAATTTCCGCAATCTGAATTTCATGAATCTGAATTCCTGCAATCTGAATTTTAGAATGTTTTATTTTTGGATCAAAATAATTCAGTTGTATTAAATTTGGCATACAAATAATTCAGATATTATATATTCAACAGCAATATATTTCAGTTTTATGAAATTCGACACACAAATATTTCAGATCTTTCATATTCAAATTCAGATACTTTTGTCAGCTTTCTAGCTCCATAAATCCGTTGCTTTGGATCCTCCGACGGATGGTCTGGTGGCCGACAACAGCTCCGCTATGTCCTTTATTTTTAAACCATTTAATAAATAGTTTTCGATGGACTCGAACGGGATGTGGATGGTTGGTCGTCCCCGTCCCATTTGAGGCTCCACAGCATCCAGCCGTTCCAGGACTGAAGAGAGGTTTACTATGGCAACCTCATTAATGTGTACGTCTGTGACGGCAGAGTATGCAGCCAAGCTCTCTGTGACTTGTTCTACTCGGTCACGGGCATCAGACTCAGATATATTATTAGTTTCTACCAGCTCAGCTAATTCTATCAGTGTCTGCACAATTTGAGGGAGCGCCATGATCTGTGATGCGTCCTCTAAAGACCCGGCAATTCAATCAATTTCCCGGCACATTTGCCATGTCATGCAATGCGTATGTGCACACCGCCCCCTACCGAACAAGATGGGTAGCTCGGTCAGCAGGGAGCTGAAGAAGAGCGGCTACTGACGTCACTCTACTGCGCCGCTCAGAATGCATTTTCGTTTTCGAATTATGGGCAGTTCTTTGCGGGCAGAACATGAAAATGAAAATGCAATGTCCGCTCAGTACTAATCAGTACTAATTTGATTTATGAGTCAAATAATGCAGCCACATTCTTAAAATGAAAATGCATTTCTGGAAATACATTTGAATTTGAATTGTGGTCACGATTTTGCAGCCACGTTCTTAAAATGAACATGCATTTCTGAAAATGCATTTGAATTTGAATTGTGGTCACGATTTTGCAGCCACGTTCTTGAAAATGAAAATGCATTTCTGGAAATGCATTTGAATTTGAATTGTGGTCACGATTTTGCAGCCACGTTCTTAAAATGAAAATGCATTTCTGGAAATGCATTTTCATTTTCAAATTTTACATTTCAAATTGAATTTTGGTATCTATTTGCTGGGGCATATTTTGAAAATTAAATTTCAAATGTCTTTTTCGTTTTCATTTTAATTAAGGGAAAGAATGAGCAGTCTTAAAGAAGAAAATGAAAATGCAAATAGGATGATTGAATACTAATTTGATTTATGAGTCAAATAATGCAGCCACATTCTTAAAATGAAAATGCATTTCTGGAAATGCATTTTCATTTGAATTTTGGTCACGATTTGCTTCCATAGGTCTGGCCTGCCCTATGGGCCTGCCTCTGCAGCGAAAACCCCGCCATGTCCCTCTTCACGTGATGCATCTATCAAACAGCAGAGGGTGCTATAATGTCGTACAATAAAATCACAAACAAATTGAAACTCATCCCAGCTGTGTTTACAGTATTATATTGTGGGGGGTATCGATATACATACACGTGAAACAAAGCTGCAATTTAGGTGGCAGAAATGAAATAAATTAGTGGATTGAATCAAAACTCGTTATCAAACCCCCAATCTGACACAAAACATACTGTCTTAACATGAACAAGAAGTACATCCCACTGGTAAACAGGAATAGTCGGTTCTGTGGATCCTGTCTGACATGGTTCATCATTTTAGTCTCTGGAGACTCAAACACAGCTGGTGACAATGAATCAATCACAGGTGCAGACAGGCTGTATCCCTTTCTCTCTTCACACACACACACGCACACGCGCACACACACACACACATACACACACACACACACACAAACACATTTTAGTACATTCTATGTCCCTCACCATGTGACCAGCCCCTCAGACAGAAAGATACAGGATGCTCCGTCCTTATCGGTCTCTCTGCACATTTAAAGAGACAGGGAGTGAGTTTCTCCACCCCAGAAACAGACTCAGGCAGTAGAAGCGTGCATGAGGGGGTTCCTGAGGAGGATAGTGCTCTGAACTACAGAGCTTCACAGCCTGTTGGACGGCCCAGGCCTCTCTGGCTCCTTCTCAGCCCCCCTGCCAGACACTCTGCTATGAAGGGGAGGGGGGATCTTAATTTACAGCTTATAAGTAGTTGTGAGCCAGCCAAAGACAGGGACTGATGCTGAAACCAGAAAAGGGGAGATGGAGACAGCTCAAGATGATGAACAAAAGGTAGAACGAGAAAGAGGAAAATGCAGGGGAGGGGGGGGGGGCAGGGGGGGGGGGGGTGCAGGGGGGGGGGGGGGTGCAGGGGGGGGGTGCAGGGGGGGCAATAAAGCACATAACTGGACAGAAAAGAGGGAGGGGAGGAGAGCACTTCCAGTGGGGAGTGAGAATAAGCGAGAGGGAGAAAGAAAGAGGTCATTTGGAGAGGCTGGAGGAGGGAAACAAGCAAGGGGGTAGAGAGGAGAAATAGAGAGAGAGAGCAGAGGAGAGAGGGTAGACGAGAGAGAGAAGCATGTGAGAGTGATTGAGAAAGAGACAGAGACAGAGAGAGAGAGAGAGAGAAAGAGAGAGACAGAGAGAGAAACAGTTTACAGTGTGAGCAGAATACTATGCCCACCCTTTTTTTCTTTCCTGCTGCAACTTCTAAGAATTTGATGGTGTTTCTACTGACTTGAACCTCTCCTAACCGCTCCTAACCTCTCCGATTAGAGCACACTCTATCAGGGGCTTGCAGGCTCCACACACACACACACACACACACACACACACACACACGCACACACACACACACACACACACGCACACACACACGCACACACGCGCACACACATTCTCTATTTTGCACTCATTTATACATGTACCATGCAGCTGTGCAGGAGATGACTTTGCTTCGAGGGCAGTTGGACATAGGATCAGAAGAACATTTCTGATCAGGTAAGTTAAAGGTTACTATCTATCTGTCTGTCTGTCTGTCTGTCTGTCTGTCTGTCTGTCTGTCTGTCTGTCTGTCTGTCTGTCTGTCTGTCTGTCTGTCAATCATGCTGTTTTCCAAGGAACTCATATGTGAGTTTGTGTGTTAACTTTGAAACAAAATGTCTGTATACATAGCAAGACATAATGGAAGTTAGGTACAAAAAAATCCGCTATCTATTGTTATGTAGGCTACACACTACTAAACTGTATGCTAACTAAATGTATTAGCAGTAGTAGTAGTAGTTAACCTTTCGATAACTGCAGTTAGTTAGCCTGTACTTATGTATGCTACCCATATTTTCTCATGAACCCCTACTAACTGTTTCTGCCAGAAAAAATATAAACACCCTGGGTTGAGCCGGGTCCTCTATCCCCCATCCTCCCTCCTTCCCTACTCTGGGACAATCATTGGGTTTGATTTGAGATACTTCAGAGTTTTGCCTGAGGTTGCAGTGATCCTCACCAGTCTTAGGCTGAACTGTGTTTGTTTTTCATTCGTGGCGCGTGTTGACTGAAACCACGAGACAGTGTATCCGACCGTGTGTTTGCTGTTTGACTAGGTAGGTGCTGCTGAATGGACTTGCCAGGTGTTGCTGACGGTCGCTGGGCTAGCCAGGTGTGGATAGGTGTTGCTATGTGTTGTCCGTATTGCAAGGAGAGATGTTTGTGTTGAAGTCAAGCGTTCAGCAGGATGAGTTATGTTACACCGGGAGCTCTTATATAAAGCAACATGAGTGTATGTGCCTGTATGTGTTTGTGTGTGTGTAGGGTTAATACAATCTGACAGTAGAGACTGACCTGCCTAGCATTCAGTCCTCCAAACACACTCACACACGCTCCATTACTACCGCCTACTCCTCCACAGCTTGTGTTGATATTCTGTTCTGTTGATCTTCTGTTGTGTCTCATGAAAACTTGATATAAGTCCAGATAGAGGAATGGGGGAACACAAAGAGGGTTGAGAATCTGAACCAAAAATGCTCTTGTTCTGGGAGGGAGCGCTGTGTCGGTTATCGTGCACACAAACAGAACTACCTGGGAGTCAGATGGCTGAGCGGTTAGGGAATCGGGCTATCAATCAGAAGGTTGCCAGATCGATTCCCGGCTGTGAAAAATTATGTTGTGTCCTTGAGCAAAATGTCTCTGTACCTACTGTAAGTCGCTCTGGATAAGAGCGTCTGCTAAATGACTGAATGCAATGTAAAATCTGTGCAAGAGGTTAAGCCTGTCAAACTAATCTGAACAATGACACTTGAGACAGAGTCCCAAAACTCTCAGCCGGGAAACCTGTGTTTGTTTGTGTGTGTGAGTGGTGTGTGTTTGCGAGTGAATGGGTCAGTGTGAGGTTAGAAGCTGTCACTTTCCATCAGGGTCCCTACAGTAGAAACCCTGGATGGATCCTGGATGTAGCTCTGAGGTGATCCACTCACGGTGGGTGCTCTGGCCAAGGTCCAGCTCGTTTATTAACATAGAAAGTTGGCCTCCTTATGAAAAACAAGTCGGCATTCAGGGTTGCTCTTCTCAGATCCAGGCTGGTCTCTCCACTCAATTCCACGCTGGTTTCCTCTTCCACCTCTTCCACCTCCAGGCCTGATGCAGGGAGAGGGAGGGAGGCCTGATGCAGGGAGAGGGAGGGAGGCCTGATGAAGGGAGAGGGAGGGAGGCCTGATGCAGGAGAGGGAGGGAGGCCTGATGAAGGGAGAGGGAGGGAGGCCTGATGCAGGGAGAGGGAGGGAGGCCTGATGAAGGGAGAGGGAGGGAGGCCTGATGAAGGGAGAGGGAGGGAGGCCTGATGAAGGGAGAGGGAGGGAGGCCTGATGCAGGGAGAGGGAGGGGGTTGTGGGATTGGCAGCCAGGCAGCCATGCCGGAACCAGGCTAACCTCTGATGTTTGTATATGCTGATGCAGAGAAGGGGGCGGGCTAGATCCTGCAGGTATTGGGCTGTCGGTTCTGCTGTATGTGTGTGTGTGAGACAGAGAGACAGAGAGTGTGTGTGTGTGTGTGTGTGAGAGAGAGAGAGAGTGTGTGTGTGTGTGTGAGGAAGAGAGTGTGTGTGTGTGTGTGTGTGTGTGTGTGAAAGAGGGAGAGAGAGATAGAGAGAAAGAGAGTGTGTGTGTGTGTGTGTGTGTGTGTGTGTGTGTGTGTGTGAAAGAGGGAGAGAGAGATAGAGAGAAAGAGAGTGTGTGTGTGTATGAACTCCATGGCCCAGCTCCCTACAAGGAACCCCAGAGTATCTCATTCCTCTGCTGTGTGAACTCCTGTGTTTCCTCCAGGACTCTGGTTTCATCAAAACTTTAAGAGAAGAAAAATAAGGACAGCGTATCAGAGGCAGTTTAAGAATTCAGTGTGTGTCTGTGTGTTTGACATGTAAATGTGCATATGGTGTGTGACTGTGAATGGTGGTCTGCCATGTGTGTGCCTCATATTTATACCGTGCCAAGTTGTGATGTGTGCAGATGTGTCCAGAGAGAATCAAACCCAGTTTCCTGTTCAGTAGACCAATACAAGACACCCTTTGTTGTCTCAAGGTGGCAGTGCATCTTAAAAGGTTCTACCAAAGCAATTCTGCTCCACCCAAAAGGAAAAGGTGATGATGATGGACAGAGTGAGAGACAGAGAGGAACAGATACCTAAATGATTTAACACACATCTGTTCCACCAGCTACAGTAACACTAACTGCACCACCAGCACACTAACTCAAAACGATCTGTCTTCTCCTCAGTCCTCTTCCTTTCACAATATCTTCTCAAAAATACTTCTCTCAAACCTACCCATACACCTTCCCTTCTTCTGCTACTCCTCCTTCTCCTCCTTGAAAGTCCGTCTCTGCTAGATCGATCATGCCAACCTGACCCTCATCGAGTATCCCAGGACGCCAGGGCTCACTAAGCACTGCTCTGGGATCAGCCTGTCCTCTCCTGCTCCACACCTGGTCGTTAGAAGGAGCCCCACAGTCTGATCCCACACCAGGGTCAGCTGGGACATCCTCCTCTCTAGAGGGAGGCTTGTGTTGTTGCAAATTTCCCATGGTCTCTCAGCTACACACACATATCCACACACACACACACAAACAACCATACGCACACACACAGACACACATGTGTCTCTCTCTGCAAACAGGAAGCAGGCACCAGAAGCTCTGGGTTCCATTAAAACAAAATAACAACAGGAGAAAGAGAGAGAGAGAGAAGAGAGAGAGAGAGAGAGAGAGAGAGAGAGAGAGGGGTAGAGAGGGAGAGAGAGAGAGAGAGAGAGAGAGGGAGCGCAGTTTGATGTAGAAGTTAATTTTACACTCTAATTCATCTTGGTTAGTGTCTTTTAAGTGGCTCTCTAGTTCCAGAGTTCGCAGAAACACCATTCCTGAGCTTGGTTTATGCTGCCTGCTTGAGGGTGGATCTCTGTCTTGACTAGCTTGTTTGTATTCACAGGGGAAATCACACATCAAACACACACATACTTTATGAGCGTGCAAACGCACATTCATGCACACACACATGCTCCAACACACACAATTATGCCAAGACAAGCAATGTCTCTAAGCAACTCAGTAACACACACGCACACACTCAGATCTCTTTTCCAGGTCTTCTCTACAGAGTCAGGAGAGTCTATCAAAACGATATCCCTAAGCAACAGTCTAAATACACACACACACAACACACACACATCCTGTCACATTCACCCCCCATGCACCTACGTGGATCCCTAAGCAATATTTCACATGCTAACTCAGGAAGCAAAGCCTTTCATATTTTATACTGAAGGAGGATCTGTGTTCCTCTCTGCTCTGTTTCTGGTGAGGAAGGGAGGTGGGGAAGGTGAGGGAGGTGACGGAGGGAAGGAGGTGGGGGAGGTGAGGGAGGGAGGGAGGTGAGGGAGGTGGGGGAGGTGGAGGAGGTGAGGGAGGTGAGTGAGGGAGGGAGGTGGGGGAGGTGAGGGAGGTGAGGGAGGGAAGGAGGTGGGGGAGGTGAGAGAGGTGAGAGAGGTGGGGGAGGGAGGGAGGTGGGGGAGGTGAAGGAGGGTGAGGGCGGGGGGACATACAGTAGATGAGGTTTGAGGCAGTGGTGCCATAGATAACAGAGACTATTCTACAGGCTTCAAATAGGTTCAGACTCACCAAGAATGATGCTGATGGTGACGCAGAAACGAAAGGCATATGTGTCATATTAAGACACGTCCATAGATCAACAGAGAGATAAGGAACAGGGGGAGGGGGAGGGGGGGGGCATTATCACCAGACTGGAAAACTGAACATTGAAATATTCAAACCATCTGGAGAAAGCATCTGTGGCCTCCATAAAAGCGATGGACCACCTGAAGCAGATTTATACCCTTCCTTTCCACAACATCAACAACCTGTTTGAAATCCCAGTCACTCCAAATGATGCTTTTAAGCTTCTTCCCCACTTGTACATCTACAGAGCACTCAGGTTGATCACCAGCACATGTGTGTATATCGTACCCATGGACACTCAGTTGGGAAGGTAACAAGACATTCTCCTTTTCCAAACAAGCTCTTTAAACGGGGAACCAGTTCATTGTGTGTGTGTCTGTGCTCAGTGCAAAAGACTCAGTTGGTGTCAAGTTTCAGAATTAGCCCCAAGGTTTACAGTTTGTTCACATGGTGGGCCCCCCTCGTTACCAGCTGGTTAAGACCACCAGTTCTGGAGGGATGGAGGGCTGGATTGTGGGCTGGAGGGCTGGAGGGCTGGATGGAGGGCTGGATGGAGGGCTGGAGGGCTGGATGGAGGGCTGGATGGAGGGCTGGATGGAGGGCTGGATGGAGGGCTGAATGAAGGGCTGGAGGGCTGGAGGGCTGGAGGGCTGGAGGGCTGGAGGGATGGAGGGCTGGAGGGATGGAGGGCTGGATGGAGGGATGGAGGGCTGGATGGAGGGCTGGATGGAGGGCTGGCTGGAGGGATGGATGAAGGGCTGGATGGAGGGATGGATGGAGGGCTGGATGGAGGGCTGGATGGAGGGCTGGAGGGATGGAGGGCTGGAGGGATGGAGGGCTGGAGGGCTGGAGGGCTGGATGGAGGGCTGGAGGGCTGGAGGGTGGTCGTTGACCAGTGGCCCCTGACCCGAAGGTGGTGGAGGGGAACTCTGAGGGTCTGGTTGTGGACGTTTCAGCTGCTCACCATGAGGTTCTCCCTCGTAAACACACACACACACCTCTCACACACACCTCACACATACACCCCCCTGTACCTCCCTAACATACACAAGCCTATGTGAGACTGAAACACAAGGAACTGATTTTGCCCAACCCCCTTCCCCATGCACTCTCTCTCTCCTCAAATTTTCTCTCTCTCTCTCTCTCTCTCTCTCTCTCTCTCTCTCTCTCTCTCTCTCTCTCTCTCTCTCTCTCTCTCTCTCTCTCTCTCTCTCTCTCTCTCTCTCTCTCCCTCTCTTCCTTTTTCTCAGTGGTGGGCTCTGTGCGTTCTGAATGTCTGGGGAAGCCACACCCACCTTTTTTTATGGCGTTTTAACGGTGTGGTTTCATTGGTGAAGACTTTTTCTGACCAGATGCCAACGCTCTGATTGGTGGGACTGCCAGACTTTAGTCAGGCAGTGAATGTTCCAGAGGAACGTGACAATGTCCTGTCACTGCTCAGAGGATGTATAGCCACCATGTGGAGAAGAGCTTCTATCTGTCGCTCCTGTCGTTCCCCTTGCTTCTCTTTCTTTCTCTCCACCCTCTTTTTCGCCAGTCTGCTCTGCAAAACATGCCTCCACACACAAACAGGGGATGGAACACTCTGTAGCCCCCCTCTCCCACCCCCTCCCCCAACCCCTTCCAGAACACACAGCAGTCCTCTGGAGTGTAGTTTCCCCTCTGCAGCCTCCCAGGCTCCATCTCTCTTCCCTCCACCCCTGTATCCCCCCCTCCATGTTCCCCTTTATGTGTCAGTCAACTCTGACCCACTGTATCATCCTCTGAGAACACACCATACTGGGTCTGCTCTCACGCACACTTTTAACACACAATGCACTCCTTCTGAGCCGCGAGGAGCACGATATTGTTTATGTGTGCGTGTGTGTTTGTGTGTCTATGCAGGGTGTGTGCAAGTATTGCTGGAAGTCAAAGGTCCTTCATGACTAATGTCCCCTGGGTGAACAGCTATGCTGCCCTCCCCCTCTTCGTTAGCTGGGCCCGCTCCAGACAACCCTGAACCCCTCCAACCCCCCCCCCCACCCTTACCCCCAACGCTGACAGAATGCCATTCGCTGGTTACTCAGACTGAGGAAGCCTCTGTAAAAAACCTCACTGAATTGGCTTTAGTCTACAGTGCAGAAAACTGAGAGTTGGATAGAGCCAGTTAGAGCTGGAGAGGGCTGGTTAGAGCTGGAGAGGGCTGGTTAGAGCTGGTGAGGGCTGGTTAGAGCTGGAGAGGGCTGGTTAGAGCTGGTTAAAGCTAGTTAGAGCTGAAGAGGGCTGGTTAGAGCTGGTTAAAGCTAGTTAGAGCTGAAGAGGGCTGCTTAGTGCTGGTTGGATCCCTGGTGAGGGATCTCTCCAAGCAGGACCATGAGGCAGAGCTGGTCTACTTTAACCCCTTTGTATGAGGAATGCAGCCATACACACTCAGACACAAACCAGCATTGATGAAGATATGAGCCTGGTTCCTCCAGTCAATCTCTGGATTAGGGTTCACCAGCTGCTGGTTGGAAAGACGAGCCATGTGCTATTAAGACTGTGCCGTGTGCATCATTAGACTGACACGCTTCAGTGGGACCAGCTCCCTTGCTCTGGGTTCGGCTGTGGGTTTGGAACTGGCAGGGGTTCTTAAGGCCATGTAGGCCTGTGTTCATGTTTCCCCAGGATCATGTATGTTTAGATGGTGGACTAAACATTTACCGATCTGTCTCTCTCTCTTTTATACACACACACACACACACACACACACGCAAACACACACACACACACTCGCTGACACTATCACCTTTACCAACTTCAGTTTAACCCTGAAAGCAGACAGACTAAGTGTCTGGTTTACTCTGAGGGATGGGGGAAAGCTTTGGTGGTTCTGACCCCTGTGTGTATGTGTGTGTGTGTGTGTGTGTGTGTGTGTGTGGTGTGTGTCAGACAGGAGAGGGGGATGTCTGTAAAGCTGAGGTTTGAGGTCCCGGCGGAGGAGTGTGTGGTCCAGAGAAGTCGATCCTTCACAGGGTTCAGCTCCCTCACTGGACGCCAGCGGTGAGTTGCCATGGTGATCCAACCCCATCACCAAGCCCAGACATCTACCCTTAGGCCAAGAAGATCTTTTTGTGGTCAAAGGTCACAGTGTGTTGAATAGAGCTCCTTCAGTTTCATGCCCCCTCTACTGAGCATAAACCCTTGATTGAACCCTGACCCTACTGGAACGCAGGACTGTCAACTAAATAACACAGGAACACAACCCTGGAATGTTCTTCCTGCTCTAAACAGAGGGAGGGGTGGGAGAGACAGGGGGGGTCGTGGAGGGGGAGGGACGGAGAGTGGAAACTGAAGCAGCCTATTCTTTTGAAGGGCAGAGGTCAGAGGTCAGGGTCAGGGTCAGGGTCAGTGGTCCTCATGTGTCTTCATACTGAAGCTTTGAAGTTTTGGAACAGTGTGTGTGTGTGTATGACATCATTTGTAGCTCTTTTCTCCCAGCCTTACGATATCGTAATGAAGAAACATGAGGACCTCTGACCATCTGCCACCCAGTCTCTCTCTCTCTCTCTCCCTATCTCCCTCACTCCTTCTCGGCATCCCTCCCTCCCTGCCTCCCTGGAGGTAGCGTACAGGGAGAGATATCTAGCACATCAAATCTGTAGAACTGGGTGTTAGATCAGATTTTCATATACAGTGCCCTCCAAAAGTATTGGAACAGTGAGGCGAATTCCTTTATTTTTGCTGTAGACTGAAAACATTTGGGCTTGACATCAAATAATGAACGTGAGACCAGAGATCAACGTTTCAGCTTTTATTTCCAGGTATTTACATCAGGATCTGATGCACAACTAAGAAAATATCACATTTTGTTTGAATCCACCCATTTGTCATGTGATCAAAAGTATTGGAACAGATATACTTAAAACATATTTAAGTGAATAAGACTTAATATTTAGTTGCAAATCCTTTGCTTTCAATAACTGCAGCAAGTCTGTGACCCATTGACGTCACCAAACTTTTGCATTCTTCCTTTTTGATGCTTTCCCAGGCTTTCACTGCAGCCTCTTTCAGTTGTTGTTTGTTTTGTGGGGTTCCTCCCTTCAGTCTCCTCTTAAGCAGGTAAAATGCATGCTCTATAGGGTTTAAGTCTGGAGATTGACTTGGCCAGTCTAATACCTTCCATTTCTTGCCCCTGATGAACTCCTTTGTTGTTTTGGCAGTGTGTTTTGGGTCGTTATCTTGCTGCATGATGAAGGCTCTGCCAATCAGTTTGGTTGCATCTTTCCTTAAATTGGCAGACAAAATGTTTCTGTAGACTTCCGAGTTCATTTTGCTGCTGCCATCATGTGTTACATCCTCAATGAAGATTAATGAGCCCGTCCCAGAAGAAGCCATGCAAGCCCAAGCCATGACATTACCTCCACCGTGTTTCACAGATGAGCTTGTGTGTTTGGGATCATGAGCAGTTCCTTTCTTTCTCCAAACTTTAGCCTTTCCATCACTTTGGTAAAAGTTAATCTTTGTCTCATCAGTCCATAAAACTTTGTCCCAGAATTTTTGAGGTTCATCTCTGTACTTTTTGGCAAATTCCAGCCTGGCCTTCCTATTCTTCTTGCTAATGAGTGGTTTGCATCTTCTGGTGTAGCCCTTGTACTTTTGTTCATGAAGTCTTCTGCGAACAGTAGATAGTGATACCTTCACTCCTGCCATCTGGAGGTTGTTGCTGATCTCACTAACAGTTGTTTTAGGGTCTTTCTTTACAGCTCTCACAATGTTTCTGTCATCAACTGCTGATGTTTTCCTTGGTCTACCTGTTCGACGTCTGTTACTTAGTACACCAGTAGTTTTCTTCTTCTTCAGGACATTCCAAATGGTTGTACTGGCTATGGCCAATGTTTCTGCAATGGCTCTGATTGATTTTCCATCTTCTCTAAGACTCACAATTGCTTGTTTTTCACCCAAAGACAGCGCTCTGGTTTTCATGTTGTTTTCACCTCTGAATACAGTCTGCATAGACAAAACCTATCTTACCCAATCTGAACCTGAGTGTAGATATTCAGTGGTATTTATTGATTGAATAATGTATGTAATAGGACACATCTGGGCAACAAAACACACCTGTCAGTCACATGTTCCAATACTTTTGCTCAGGTGACAAATGGGTGGGTTCGAACAAAAAGGTGATATTTTCTAATTTGTGCATCAGATCCTGATGTAAATACCTGGAAATAAAAGCTGAAACGTTGATCTCTGGTTTCACATTCATCGTTTGATGTCAAGCCCAAATGTTTTCAGTCTACAGCAAAAATAAAGGAATTGGCCTCACTGTTCCAATACTTTTGGAGGGCACTGTACATCAACGCCACACACACATCCTGGAGGGCACAGGTGACATGTCCCCCCCCCCCCCCCCCGCAGGACTTCTTCAGTGCGTAGCTCCCTCAGGTCCAAGGCCTCCACAGGCAGACGTCCCAGGATGC